>NW_027456257.1:0-300000 GCF_040206685.1 Ascaphus truei | reverse complement strand
GACAGTGACGGTGGCGCTGTACATACAGGGATAAGGATAGTATTATTACATAGCACTGACAGTGACGGTGGCACTGTACATACAGGGATAAGGATAGTATTATTACATAGCACTGACAGTGACGGCGGCGCTGTACACACAGGGATAAGGATAGTATTACATAGCACTGACAGTGACGCGGCGCTGTACATACAGGGATAAGGATAGTATTACATAGCACTGACAGTGACGGCGGTGCTGTAAATACAGGGATAAGGATAGTATTACTTAGCACT
The DNA here is from genome assembly GCF_040206685.1 of Ascaphus truei. Lineage (NCBI taxonomy): Eukaryota > Metazoa > Chordata > Amphibia > Anura > Ascaphidae > Ascaphus > Ascaphus truei. Next base: position 299,725 of record NW_027456257.1, on the reverse strand, counting down.
GACAGTGACGGTGGCGCTGTACATACAGGGTTAAGGAAAGTATTACATAGCACTGACAGTGACGGCGGCGCTGTACATACAGGGACAAGGATATTATTATTCGCATAGCACTGACAGTGACGGCGGCGCTGTACATACAAGGATAAGGATAGTATTATCACATAGCACTGACAGTGACGTGGCGCTGTACATACAGGGATAAGGATAGTATTACATAGAACTGACAGTGACGGTGGCGCTGTACACACAGGGATAAGGATAGTATTACATAGCACTGACAGTGACGCGGCGCTGTACATACAGGGATAAGGATAGTATTACATAGCACTGACAGTGACGGCGGCGCTGTACATACAGGGATAAGGATATTATTATTGCCTAGCACTGACAGTGACGGCGGCGCTGTACATACAGGGATAAGGAAAGTATCATTACATAGCAGTGACAGTGACGGCGGCGCTGTACACACAGGGATAAGGATAGTTTTACATAGCACTGACAGTGACGCGGTGCTGTACATACAGGGATAAGGATAGTATTACATAGCACTGACAGTGACGGCGACGCTGTACATACAGGGATAAGGATAGTATTACACAGCACTGACAGTGACGGCGGCGCTGTACATACAGGGATAAGGATAGTATTACTTAGCACTGACAGTGACGGCGGCGCTGTACATACAGGGATAAGGATATTATTATTACATAGCACTGACAGTGATGGCGGCGCTGTACATACAGGGTTAAGGATAGTGTAATTACATAGCAGTGACAGTGACGGCGGCGCTGTACATACAGGGATAAGGATAGTATTACATAGAACTGACAGTGACGGCGGCGCTGTACATACAGGGATAAGGATAGTATTACATAGCACTGACAGTGACGGCGGCGCTGTACATACAGGGATAAGAATAGTATTATTACATAGCACTGACAGTGACCGCAGCGCTGTACATACAGGGATAAGGATAGTATTATTACATAGCACTGACAGTGACGGAGGCGCTGTACATACAGGGATAAGGATAATATTATTACATAGCACTGACAGTGACGGAGGCGCTGTACATACAGGGGGCGCTGTACATACAGGAATAAGGATAGTATTATTACATAGCACTGACAGTGATGGTGGCGCTGTACATACAGGGATAAGGATAGTATTACATAGCACTGACAGTGACGGCGGTGCTGTAAATACAGGGATAAGGATAGTATTACACAGCACTGACAGTGACGGCGGCGCTGTACATACAGGGATAAGGATAGTATTACATAGCACTGACAGTGACGGCGGCGCTGTACATACAGGGATAAGGATATTATTATTCGCATAGCACTGACAGTGACGGCGGCGCTGTACATACAAGGATAAGGATAGTATTATTACATAGCAGTGACAGTGACGGCGGCGCTGTACATACAGGGATAAGGATAGTATTACATAGAACTGACAGTGACGGCGGCGCTGTACATACAGGGGGCGCTGTACATACAGGAATAAGGATAGTATTATTACATAGCACTGACAGTGACGGTGGCGCTGTACATACAGGGATAAGGATAGTATTATTACATAGCACTTACAGTGACGGTGGCACTGTACATACAGGGATAAGGATAGTATTATTACATAGCACTGACAGTGACGGCGGCGCTGTACACACAGGGATAAGGATAGTATTACATAGCACTGACAGTGACGCGGCGCTGTACATACAGGGATAAGGATAGTATTACATAGCACTGACAGTGACGGCGGCGCTGTACATACAGGGATAAGGATATTATTATTGCATAGCACTGACAGTGACGGCGGCGGTGTACATACAGGGATAAGGAAAGTATCATTACATAGCAGTGACAGTGACGGAGGCGCTGTACACACAGGGATAAGGATAGTTTTACATAGCACTGACAGTGACGCGGTGCTGTACATACAGGGATAAGGATAGTATTACATAGCACTGACAATGACGGCGACGCTGTACATACAGGGATAAGGATAGTATTACACAGCACTGACAGTGACGGCGGCGCTGTACATACAGGGATAAGGATAGTATTACTTAGCACTGACAGTGACGGCGGCGCTGTACATACAGGGATAAGGATATTATTATTACATAGCACTGACAGTGATGGCGGCACTGTACATACAGGGTTAAGGATAGTGTAATTACATAGCAGTGACAGTGACGGCGGCGCTGTACATACAGGGATAAGGATAGTATTACATAGAACTGACAGTGACGGCGGAGCTGTACATACAGGGATAAGGATAGTATTACATAGCACTGACAGTGACGGCGGCGCTGTACATACAGGGATAAGAATAGTATTATTACATAGCACTGACAGTGACCGCAGCGCTGTACATACAGGGATAAGGATAGTATTATTACATAGCACTGACAGTGACGGAGGCGCTGTACATACAGGGATAAGGATAATATTATTACATAGCACAGACAGTGACGGAGGCGCTGTACATACAGGGGGCGCTGTACATACAGGAATAAGGATAGTATTATTACATAGCACTGACAGTGACGGTGGCGCTGTACATACAGGGATAAGGATAGTATTATTACATAGCACTGACAGTGACGGTGGCACTGTACATACAGGGATAAGGATAGTATTATTACATAGCACTGACAGTGACGGCGGCGCTGTACACACAGGGATAAGGATAGTATTACATAGCACTGACAGTGACGCGGCGCTGTACATACAGGGATAAGGATAGTATTACATAGCACTGACAGTGACGGCGGCGCTGTACATACAGGGATAAGGATATTATTATTCGCATAGCACTGACAGTGACGGCGGCGCTGTACATACAAGGATAAGGATAGTATTATTACATAGCAGTGACAGTGACGGCGGCGCTGTACATACAGGGATAAGGATAGTATTACATAGAACTGACAGTGACGGCGGCGCTGTACATACAGGGGGCGCTGTACATACAGGAATAAGGATAGTATAATTACATAGCACTGACAGTGACGGTGGCGCTGTACATACAGGGATAAGGATAGTATTATTACATAGCACTTACAGTGACGGTGGCACTGTACATACAGGGATAAGGATAGTATTATTACATAGCACTGACAGTGACGGCGGCGCTGTACACACAGGGATAAGGATAGTATTACATAGCACTGACAGTGACGCGGCGCTGTACATACAGGGATAAGGATAGTATTACATAGCACTGACAGTGACGGCGGCGCTGTACATACAGGGATAAGGATATTATTATTGCATAGCACTGACAGTGACGGCGGCGCTGTACATACAGGGATAAGGAAAGTATCATTACATAGCAGTGACAGTGACGGAGGCGCTGTACACACAGGGATAAGGATAGTTTTACATAGCACTGACAGTGACGCGGTGCTGTACATACAGGGATAAGGATAGTATTACATAGCACTGACAGTGACGGCGACGCTGTACATACAGGGATAAGAATAGTATTATTACATAGCACTGACAGTGACCGCAGCGCTGTACATACAGGGATAAGGATAGTATTATTACATAGCACTGACAGTGACGGAGGCGCTGTACATACAGGGATAAGGATAATATTATTACATAGCACTGACAGTGACGGAGGCGCTGTACATACAGGGGGCGCTGTACATACAGGAATAAGGATAGTATTATTACATAGCACTGACAGTGACGGTGGCGCTGTACATACAGGGATAAGGATAGTATTATTACATAGCACTGACAGTGACGGTGGCACTGTACATACAGGGATAAGGATAGTATTATTACATAGCACTGACAGTGACGGCGGCGCTGTACACACAGGGATAAGGATAGTATTACATAGCACTGACAGTGACGCGGCGCTGTACATACAGGGATAAGGATAGTATTACATAGCACTGACAGTGACGGCGGTGCTGTAAATACAGGGATAAGGATAGTATTACACAGCACTGACAGTGACGGCGGCGCTGTACATACAGGGTTAAGGAAAGTATTACATAGCACTGACAGTGACGGCGGCGCTGTACATACAGGGACAAGGATATTATTATTCGCATAGCACTGACAGTGACGGCGGCGCTGTACATACAAGGATAAGGATAGTATTATCACATAGCACTGACAGTGACGTGGCGCTGTACATACAGGGATAAGGATAGTATTACATAGAACTGACAGTGACGGTGGCGCTGTACACACAGGGATAAGGATAGTATTACATAGCACTGACAGTGACGCGGCGCTGTACATACAGGGATAAGGATAGTATTACATAGCACTGACAGTGACGGCGGCGCTGTACATACAGGGATAAGGATATTATTATTGCCTAGCACTGACAGTGACGGCGGCGCTGTACATACAGGGATAAGGAAAGTATCATTACATAGCAGTGACAGTGACGGCGGCGCTGTACACACAGGGATAAGGATAGTTTTACATAGCACTGACAGTGACGCGGTGCTGTACATACAGGGATAAGGATAGTATAACATAGCACTGACAGTGACGGCGACGCTGTACATACAGGGATAAGGATAGTATTACACAGCACTGACAGTGACGGCGGCGCTGTACATACAGGGATAAGGATAGTATTACTTAGCACTGACAGTGACGGCGGCGCTGTACATACAGGGATAAGGATATTATTATTACATAGCACTGACAGTGATGGCGGCGCTGTACATACAGGGTTAAGGATAGTGTAATTACATAGCAGTGACAGTGACGGCGGCGCTGTACATACAGGGATAAGGATAGTATTACATAGAACTGACAGTGACGGCGGCGCTGTACATACAGGGATAAGGATAGTATTACATAGCACTGACAGTGACGGCGGCGCTGTACATACAGGGATAAGAATAGTATTATTACATAGCACTGACAGTGACCGCAGCGCTGTACATACAGGGATAAGGATAGTATTATTACATAGCACTGACAGTGACGGAGGCGCTGTACATACAGGGATAAGGATAATATTATTACATAGCACTGACAGTGACGGAGGCGCTGTACATACAGGGGGCGCTGTACATACAGGAATAAGGATAGTATTATTACATAGCACTGACAGTGACGGTGGCGCTGTACATACAGGGATAAGGATAGTATTATTACATAGCACTGACAGTGACGGTGGCACTGTACATACAGGGATAAGGATAGTATTATTACATAGCACTGACAGTGACGGCGGCGCTGTACACACAGGGATAAGGATAGTATTACATAGCACTGACAGTGACGCGGCGCTGTACATACAGGGATAAGGATAGTATTACATAGCACTGACAGTGACGGCGGTGCTGTAAATACAGGGATAAGGATAGTATTACACAGCACTGACAGTGACGGCGGCGCTGTACATACAGGGATAAGGATAGTATTACATAGCACTGACAGTGACGGCGGCGCTGTACATACAGGGATAAGGATATTATTATTCGCATAGCACTGACAGTGACGGCGGCGCTGTACATACAAGGATAAGGATAGTATTATTACATAGCAGTGACAGTGACGGCGGCGCTGTACATACAGGGATAAGGATAGTATTACATAGAACTGACAGTGACGGCGGCGCTGTACATACAGGGGGCGCTGTACATACAGGAATAAGGATAGTATTATTACATAGCACTGACAGTGACGGTGGCGCTGTACATACAGGGATAAGGATAGTATTATTACATAGCACTTACAGTGACGGTGGCACTGTACATACAGGGATAAGGATAGTATTATTACATAGCACTGACAGTGACGGCGGCGCTGTACACACAGGGATAAGGATAGTATTACATAGCACTGACAGTGACACGGCGCTGTACATACAGGGATAAGGATAGTATTACATAGCACTGACAGTGACGGCGGCGCTGTACATACAGGGATAAGGATATTATTATTGCATAGCACTGACAGTGACGGCGGCGCTGTACATACAGGGATAAGGAAAGTATCATTACATAGCAGTGACAGTGACGGAGGCGCTGTACACACAGGGATAAGGATAGTTTTACATAGCACTGACAGTGACGGCGACGCTGTACATACAGGGATAAGGATAGTATTACTTAGCACTGACAGTGACGGCGGCGCTGTACATACAGGGATAAGGATATTATTATTACATAGCACTGACAGTGATGGCGGCCCTGTACATACAGGGTTAAGGATAGTGTAATTACATAGCAGTGACAGTGACGGCGGCGCTGTACATACAGGGATAAGGATAGTATTACATAGAACTGACAGTGACGGCGGCGCTGTACATACAGGGATAAGGATAGTATTACATAGCACTGACAGTGACGGCGGCGCTGTACATACAGGGATAAGAATAGTATTATTACATAGCACTGACAGTGACCGCAGTGCTGTACATACAGGGATAAGGATAGTATTATTACATAGCACTGACAGTGACGGAGGCGCTGTACATACAGGGATAAGGATAATATTATTACATAGCACTGACAGTGACGGAGGCGCTGTACATACAGGGGGCGCTGTACATACAGGAATAAGGATAGTATTATTACATAGCACTGACAGTGACGGTGGCGCTGTACATACAGGGATAAGGATAGTATTATTACATAGCACTGACAGTGACGGTGGCACTGTACATACAGGGATAAGGATAGTATTATTACATAGCACTGACAGTGACGGCGGCGCTGTACACACAGGGATAAGGATAGTATTACATAGCACTGACAGTGACGCGGCGCTGTACATACAGGGATAAGGATAGTATTACATAGCACTGACAGTGACGGCGGTGCTGTAAATACAGGGATAAGGATAGTATTACACAGCACTGACAGTGACGGCGGCGCTGTACATACAGGGTTAAGGATAGTATTACATAGCACTGACAGTGACGGCGGCGCTGTACATACAGGGACAAGGATATTATTATTCGCATAGCACTGACAGTGACGGCGGCGCTGTACATACAAGGATAAGGATAGTATTATCACATAGCACTGACAGTGACGTGGCGCTGTACATACAGGGATAAGGATAGTATTACATAGAACTGACAGTGACGGTGGCGCTGTACACACAGGGATAAGGATAGTATTACATAGCACTGACAGTGACGCGGCGCTGTACATACAGGGATAAGGATAGTATTACATAGCACTGACAGTGACGGCGGCGCTGTACATACAGGGATAAGGATATTATTATTGCCTAGCACTGACAGTGACGGCGGCGCTGTACATACAGGGATAAGGAAAGTATCATTACATAGCAGTGACAGTGACGGCGGCGCTGTACACACAGGGATAAGGATAGTTTTACATAGCACTGACAGTGACGCGGTGCTGTACATACAGGGATAAGGATAGTATTACATAGCACTGACAGTGACGGCGACGCTGTACATACAGGGATAAGGATAGTATTACACAGCACTGACAGTGACGGCGGCGCTGTACATACAGGGATAAGGATAGTATTACTTAGCACTGACAGTGACGGCGGCGCTGTACATACAGGGATAAGGATATTATTATTACATAGCACTGACAGTGACGGCGGCGCTGTACATACAGGGTTAAGGATAGTGTTATTACATAGCAGTGACAGTGACGGCGGCGCTGTACATACAGGGATAAGGATAGTATTACATAGAACTGACAGTGACGGCGGCGCTGTACATACAGGGATAAGGATAGTATTACATAGCACTGACAGTGACCGCGGCGCTGTACATACAGGGATAAGGATAGTATTATTACATAGCACTGACAGTGACGGTGGCGCTGTACATACAGGGATAAGTATAGTATTATTACATAGCACTGACAGTGACGGCGGCGCTGTACATACAGAGATAAGGATAGTATTATTGCATAGCAGTGACAGTGACGGCGGCACTGTACATACAGGGATAAGGATAGTATTATTACATAGCAGTGACAGTGACGGCGGCGCTGTAGATACAGTGATAAGGATAGTACTACATAGCACTGACAGTGACGGCGGCGCCCTGTAAAGGGCAAGTCTGTGGCAATAACAGGGGTGGAGAAAAGTACTTTCTACTCACTGACAGTGATGGCGGCGCTGTACATACAGGGATAAGGATAGTATTATTACATACCAGGCTCACTAATAAAGGTCAAGCCACTTGGCTGCCAGAATGCCCTGCTTCAGCACAAACCAGAAAGGCATTGTGATAAGCGTATCCCCGGTATAGTCAGGGGTTAATGGGAGTCGTCCCCGTCCCCCCAGTATACGGCCAGAACCATGGACCCGGTACTTGTGGTTCGGACTGTCTCCAACCAGCCATAATGTTGTGAGAGTGAAATTATGTCTAAGTCCAGCTTTGGTACATTAGAAGCAACTCTGAAACTTAACCTAAGCGTTTTTCGAAGCAACTTTTCGGCTAACTTCTTATAGGAAGGTCTAGGAGCTCTGAAAATGAACGTGCGCGTCTTTCACTCTTCCCGAGGGACTTAGAAGAATTTTGTGATATTTTTTATTAAAATGGTGTATAAGGGTATATATATAAATATATTTTATGCACTATATATGAGCTGGCGATTTCTAAGTCTGTGGTTCCGAGAGGGGGTAACCAGGCTCACTAATAAAGGTCAAGCCACTTGGCTGCCAGAATGCCCTGCTTCAGCACAGACCAGAAAGGCATTGTGATAAGCGTATCCCCGGTATAGTCAGGGGTTAATGGGAGTCGTCCCCGTCCCCCCAGTATACGGCCAGAACCATGGACCCGGTACTTGTGGTTCGGACTGTCTCCAACCAGCCATAATGTTGTGAGAGTGAAATTATGTCTAAGTCCAGCTTTGGTACATTAGAAGCAACTCTGAAACTTAACCTAAGCGTTTTTCGAAGCTACTTTTTGGCTAACTTCTTATAGGAAGGTCTAGGAGCTCTGAAAATGAACGTGCGCGTCTTTCACTCTTCCCGAGGGACTTAGAAGAATTTTGTGATATTTTTTATTAAAATGGTGTATAAGGGTATATATATAAATATATTTTATGCACTGTATATGAGCTGGCGATTTCTAAGTCTGTGGTTCCGAGAGGGGGTAACCAGGCTCACTAATAAAGGTCAAGCCACTTGGCTGCCAGAATGCCCTGCTTCAGCACAGACCAGAAAGGCATTGTGATAAGCATATCCCCGGTATAGTCAGGGGTTAATGGGAGTCGTCCCCGTCCCCCCAGTATACGGCCAGAACCATGGACCCGGTACTTGTGGTTCGGACTATCTCCAACCAGCCATAATGGTGTGAGAGTGAAATTATGTCTAAGTCCAGCTTTGGTACATTAGAAGCAACTCTGAAACTTAACCTAAGCGATTTTCAAAACAACTTTTTGGCTAACTTCTTATAGGAAGGTCTAGGAGCTCTGAAAATGAACGTGCGCGTCTTTCACTCTTCCCGAGGGACTTAGAAGAATTTTGTGATATTTTTTATTAAAATGGTGTATAAGGGTATATATATAAATATATTTTATGCACTGTATATGAGCTGGCGATTTCTAAGTCTGTGGTTCCGAGAGGGGGTAACCAGGCTCACTAATAAAGGTCAAGCCACTTGGCTGCCAGAATGCCCTGCTTCAGCACAGACCAGAAAGGCATTGTGATAAGCGTATCCCCGGTATAGTCAGGGGTTAATGGGAGTCGTCCCTGTCCCCCCAGTATACGGCCAGAACCATGGACCCGGTACTTGTGGTTCGGACTGTCTCCAACCAGCCATAATGTTGTGAGAGTGAAATTATGTCTAAGTCCAGCTTGGTACATTAGAAGCAACTCTGAAACTTAACCTAAGCGTTTTTCGAAGCTACTTTTTGGCTAACTTCTTATAGGAAGGTCTAGGAGCTCTGAAAATGAACGTGCGCGTCTTTCACTCTTCCCGAGGGACTTAGAAGAATTTTGTGATATTTTTTATTAAAATGGTGTATAAGGGTATATATATATAAATATATTTTATGCACTGTATATGAGCTGGCGATTTCTAAGTCTGTGGTTCCGAGAGGGGGTAACCAGGCTCACTAATAAAGGTCAAGCCACTTGGCTGCCAGAATGCCCTGCTTCAGCACAGACCAGAAAGGCATTGTGATAAGCGTATCCCCGGTATAGTCAGGGGTTAATGGGAGTCGTCCCCGTCCCCCCAGTATACGGCCAGAACCATGGACCCGGTACTTGTGGTTCGGACTGTCTCCAACCAGCCATAATGTTGTGAGAGTGAAATTATGTCTAAGTCCAGCTTTGGTACATTAGAAGCAACTCTGAAACTTAACCTAAGCGTTTTTCGAAGCTACTTTTTGGCTAAATTCTTATAGGAAGGTCTAGGAGCTCTGAAAATGAACGTGCGCGTCTTTCACTCTTCCCGAGGGACTTAGAAGAATTTTGTGATATTTTTTATTAAATGGTGTATAAGGGTATATATATAAATATATTTTATGCACTGTATATGAGCTGGCGATTTCTAAGTCTGTGGTTCCGAGAGGGGGTAACCAGGCTCACTAATAAAGGTCAAGCCACTTGGCTGCCAGAATGCCCTGCTTCAGCACAGACCAGAAAGGCATTGGATAAACGTATCCCCGGTATAGTCAGGGGTTAATGGGAGTCGTCCCCGTCCCCCCAGTATACGGCCAGAACCATGGACCCGGTACTTGTGGTTCGGACTCTCTCCAACCAGCCATAATGTTGTGAGAGTGAAATTATGTCTAAGTCCAGCTTTGGTACATTAGAAGCAACTCTGAAACTTAACCTAAGCGTTTTTCGAAGCTACTTTTTGGCTAACTTCTTATAGGAAGGTCTAGGAGCTCTGAAAATGAACGTGCGCGTCTTTCACTCTTTCCGAAGGACTTAGAAGAATTTTGTGATATTTTTTATTAAAATGGTGTATAAGGGTATATATATAATTATATTTTATGCACTGTATATGAGCTGGCGATTTCTAAGTCTGTGGTTCCGAGAGGGGGTAACCAGGCTCACTAATAAAGGTCAAGCCACTTGGCTGCCAGAATGCCCTGCTTCAGCACAGACCAGAAAGGCATTGTGATAAGCGTATCCCCGGTATAGTCAGGGGTTAATGGGAGTCGTCCCCGTCCCCCCAGTATACGGCCAGAACCATGGACCCGGTACTTGTGGTTCGGACCCTCTCCAACCAGCCATAATGTTGTGAGAGTGAAATTATGTCTAAGTCCAGCTTTGGTACATTAGAAGCAACTCTGAAACTTAACCTAAGCGTTTTTCGAAGCTACTTTTTAGCTAACTTCTTATAGGAAGGGATAAGGATGGTATTATTACATAGCACTGACAGTGACGGCGGCGTTGTACATACAGGGATAAGGATAGTATTACATAGCACTGACAGTGACGGCGGGGCTGTACATACAGGGATAAGAATAGTATTATTGCACAGCACTGACAGTGACGGCGGCGCTGCACATACAGGGTTAAGGATAGCATTATTACATAGCACTGACAGTGACGGCGGCGCTGTACATACAGGGATAAGGATAGGATATATAAGACAGTACTGACAGTGACGGCGGCACTTATCCCTGTATGTACAGCGCCGCCGTCACTGTCAGTGCTAAGGATAATATTATTACATAGCACTGACAGTGACGGAGGCGCTGTACATACAGGGGGCGCTGTACATACAGGAATAAGGATAGTATTATTACATAGCACTGACAGTGACGGTGGCGCTGTACATACAGGGATAAGGATAGTATTATTACATAGCACTGACAGTGACGGTGGCACTGTACATACAGGGATAAGGATAGTATTATTACATAGCACTGACAGTGACGGCGGCGCTGTACACACAGGGATAAGGATAGTATTACATAGCACTGACAGTGACGCGGCGCTGTACATACAGGGATAAGGATAGTATTACATAGCACTGACAGTGACGGCGGTGCTGTAAATACAGGGATAAGGATAGTATTACACAGCACTGACAGTGACGGCGGCGCTGTACATACAGGGTTAAGGATAGTATTACATAGCACTGACAGTGACGGCGGCGCTGTACATACAGGGACAAGGATATTATTATTCGCATAGCACTGACAGTGACGGCGGCGCTGTACATACAAGGATAAGGATAGTATTATCACATAGCACTGACAGTGACGTGGCGCTGTACATACAGGGATAAGGATAGTATTACATAGAACTGACAGTGACGGTGGCGCTGTACACACAGGGATAAGGATAGTATTACATAGCACTGACAGTGACGCGGCGCTGTACATACAGGGATAAGGATAGTATTACATAGCACTGACAGTGACGGCGGCGCTGTACATACAGGGATAAGGATATTATTATTGCCTAGCACTGACAGTGACGGCGGCGCTGTACATACAGGGATAAGGAAAGTATCATTACATAGCAGTGACAGTGACGGCGGCGCTGTACACACAGGGATAAGGATAGTTTTACATAGCACTGACAGTGACGCGGTGCTGTACATACAGGGATAAGGATAGTATTACATAGCACTGACAGTGACGGCGACGCTGTACATACAGGGATAAGGATAGTATTACACAGCACTGACAGTGACGGCGGCGCTGTACATACAGGGATAAGGATAGTATTACTTAGCACTGACAGTGACGGCGGCGCTGTACATACAGGGATAAGGATATTATTATTACATAGCACTGACAGTGACGGCGGCGCTGTACATACAGGGTTAAGGATAGTGTTATTACATAGCAGTGACAGTGACGGCGGCGCTGTACATACAGGGATAAGGATAGTATTACATAGAACTGACAGTGACGGCGGCGCTGTACATACAGGGATAAGGATAGTATTACATAGCACTGACAGTGACGGCGGCGCTGTACATACAGGGATAAGAATAGTATTATTACATAGCACTGACAGTGACCGCGGCGCTGTACATACAGGGATAAGGATAGTATTATTACATAGCACTGACAGTGACGGTGGCGCTGTACATACAGGGATAAGTATAGTATTATTACATAGCACTGACAGTGACGGCGGCGCTGTACATACAGAGATAAGGATAGTATTATTGCATAGCAGTGACAGTGACGGCGGCACTGTACATACAGGGATAAGGATAGTATTATTACATAGCAGTGACAGTGACGGCGGCGCTGTAGATACAGTGATAAGGATAGTACTACATAGCACTGACAGTGACGGCGGCGCCCTGTAAAGGGCAAGTCTGTGGCAATAACAGGGGTGGAGAAAAGTACTTTCTACTCACTGACAGTGATGGCGGCGCTGTACATACAGGGATAAGGATAGTATTATTACATACCAGGCTCACTAATAAAGGTCAAGCCACTTGGCTGCCAGAATGCCCTGCTTCAGCACAGACCAGAAAGGCATTGTGATAAGCGTATCCCCGGTATAGTCAGGGGTTAATGGGAGTCGTCCCCGTCCCCCCAGTATACGGCCAGAACCATGGACCCGGTACTTGTGGTTCGGACTGTCTCCAACCAGCCATAATGTTGTGAGAGTGAAATTATGTCTAAGTCCAGCTTTGGTACATTAGAAGCAACTCTGAAACTTAACCTAAGCGTTTTTCGAAGCTACTTTTTAGCTAACTTCTTATAGGAAGGTCTAGGAGCTCTGAAAATGAACGTGCGCGTCTTTCACTCTTCCCGAGAGACTTAGAAGAATTTTGTGATATTTATTATTAAAATGGTGTATAAGGGTATATATATAAATATATTTTATGCACTGTATATGAGCTGGCGATTTCTAAGTCTGTGGTTCCGAGAGGGGGTAACCAGGCTCACTAATAAAGGTCAAGCCACTTACTATGGGGTGAGGCAGGGGTTAATATGGTGTGAGGCAGGAGTTACTATAGGGTGAGGCAGGGGTTACTATGGTGTGAGACAGGGGTTACTATGGGGTGTGGCAGGGGTTACTATGGGGTGCGGCAGGGGTTACTATAGGTGTGAGGCAGGGGTTACTATGGGGTGAGGCAGGGGTTACTATGGGGTGAGGCTGGGGTTACTATGGGGTGAGGCAGGGGTTAATATGGGGTGAGGCAGGGGTTAGTATGTGGTGAGGCAGGGGTTAATATGGGGTGAGGCAGGGGTTAATATGGGGTGAGGCAGGGGTTACTATGGGGTGAGGCAGGGGTTACTATGGGGTGAGGCAGGGGTTACTATGGGGTGAGGCAGGGGTTACTATGGGGTGCGGCAGGAGTTACTATGGGGTGAGGCTGGGGTTACTATGGGGTGAGGCAGGGGTTACTATGGGGTGAGGCAGGGGTTACTTCTTTCTCTCTCAGGCCTGAGTAACTACAGGCACACCCGCATTAACGTACGCAATGGGACTAAGCTAACAGGCCTGAGTAACTACAGGCATACCCCGCAGTAACGTACGCAATGGGACTAGGCTAACAGGCCTGAGTAACACAGGCATACCCCGCATTAACGTACACAATGGGACTAAGCTAACAGGCCTGAGTAACACAGGCATACCCCGCATTAATGTACGCAATGGGACAAAGCTAACAGGCCTGAGTAACTAAAGGCATACCCCGCATTAACGTACGCAATGGGACTAAGCTAACAGGCCTGAGTAACTACAGGCATACCCCGCATTAACGTACGCGATGGGACTAAGCTAACAGGCCTGAGTAACTACAGGCATACCCTGCATTAACGTACGCAATGGGACTAAGATAACAGGCCTGAGTAACACAGGCATACCCCGCATTAAAGTTCACAATGGGACCATGGCCTCTACAGTATATCACAAAAGGGGTTAAGTCTCGAGAAGAGGAATCCCTGCAGGAATGATACTCGGCCCTGCTCTATATTAGATGCTGGTGTTACATATTGGCAGGTGGCAGTGCCTGACGTACCCCGGGCCGCCCCCCGGGGCAATGGGTGAGGGGCCGAGGATCTCTCCGCTGAGCCAGATGCTTCTGTTTAATTAGAGAGTTTTGTTGCAGGCGGAGCAGCTGTCACTCAATAATCAGCACAGATCACTGTGCCTCGTGTGTGACAGGGAGGGAGAGATAACTGTGCCTCATGTGTGACAGGGAGTGAGAGATAGCTGTGCCTCGTGTGTGACAGGGAGTGAGAGATGACTGTGCATCGTGTGTGACAGGGAGTGAGAGATAGCTGTGCCTCGTGTGTGTGACAGGGAGTGAGATATAGCTGTGCCTTGTGTGTGACAGGGAGTGAGAGATAGCTGTGCCCCATGTGTGACGGAGTGAGAGATAACTGTGCATCGTGTGTGTGACAGTGAGAGATAGCTGTGCAGCGTGTGTGTGTGACAGGGAGAGATAGCTGTGCATCGTGTGTGTATGACAGGGAGAGATAGCTGTGCATCGTGTGTGTGTGACAGGGAGAGATAGCTGTGCATCGTGTGTGTGTGGCGGAGTGAGAGCTGTGCATCGTGTGTGTGTGACAGTGTGAGATAGCTGTGCATCGTGTGTGTGTGACAGTGTGAGATAGCTGTGCATCGTTTGTGTGTGTGACAGTGAGAGAAAGCTGTGCATCGTGTGTGTGTGTGAGACAGTGAGAGATAGCTGTGCATTGTATGTGTGTGACAGGGAGAGAAAGCTGTGCATCGTGTGTGTGACAGTGAAAGATAGCTGTGCATCGTGTGTGTGTGTGTGACAGTGAGAGATAGCTGTGCATCGTGTGTGTGACAGGGAGAGATAGCTGCGCATCGTGTGTGTATGACAGGGAGAGATAGCTGTGTATCGTGTATGTGTGACAGGGAGAGATAGCTGTGCATCGTGTGTGTGTGACAGGGAGAGATAGCTGTGCATCGTGTGTGTGTGACAGGGAGAGATAGCTGTGCATCGTGTGTGTGTGTGACAGGGAGAGATAGCTGTGCATCATGTGTGTGTGACAGTGAGAGATAGCTGTGCATCGTTTGTGTGTGTCAGGGAGTGAGAGATAGGTGTGCATCGTGTGTGTGTGACAGGGAGAGATAGCTGTGCATTGTGTGTGTGTGACAGGGAGAGATAGCTGTGCATCGTGTGTGTGTCAGGGAGTGAGAGATAGCTGTGCATCGTGTGTGTGTGTGTGTGACAGGGAAAGATAGCTGTGCATCGTGTGTGTGATAGTGAGAGATTACTGTTCATCGTGTGTGACAGTGAGAGGTAGCTGTGCATCGTGTGTGTGTGACAGGGAGAGATAGCTGTGAATCGTGTGTGTGATACAGGGAGAGATAGCTGTGCATCATGTGTGTGTGACAGAGAGAGGTAGCTGTGCATCGTGTGTGTGTCAGGGAGTGAGAGATAGCTGTGCATCTTGTGTGTGTGACAGGGAATGATAGCTGTGCATCGTGTGTGTGTCAGGGAGTGAGAGATAGTTGTGCATCGTGTGTGTGAGACAGTGTGAGATAGCTGTGCATCATGTGTGTGTGTGACATGGAGAGATAGCTGTGCATTGTGTATGTGTGACAGGGAGAGATAGCTGTGCATTGTGTGTGTGTGACAGGGAGAGATAGCTGTGCATTGTGTATGTGTGACAGGGAGAGATAGCTGTGCATTGTGTGTGTTTCAGGGAGTGAGAGATATCTGTGCATCGTGTGTGTGACAGGGAGAGTTAGCTGTGCATCGTGTGTGTGTGACAGTGAGACATAGCTGTGCATCATGTGTGTGTGTGTGACAGTGAGACATAGCTGTGCATCGTGTGTGTGTGACAGTGAGAGATAGCTGTGCATCGTGTGTGTTTCAAGGAGTGTGAGATAGCTGTGCATTGTGTGCGTGTGTCAGGGAGTGAGAGATAGCTGTGCATCGTGTGTGTGAGAGTGAGAGATAGCTGTGCATTGTTTGTGTGTGTGTGTCAGGGAGTGAGAGATAGCTGTGCATTGTGTGTGTGTGACAGGGAGTGATAGATAGCTGTGCCTCGTGTGTGTGTGACAGTGAGAGTTAGCTGTGCATCGTGTGTGTGTGAGTGTGTGTGTGTGTGTGACAGGAAGAGATAGCTGTGCCGTGTGTGTGTGTGTGTGTGTGTGTGTGTGTGTGTGTGTGTGTGTGTGTGTGTGTGTGTGTGTGTGTGTGTGTGTGTGTGTGTGACAGTGTGAGATAGCTGTGCATCGTGTGTGTGTGACAAGGAGAGATAGCTGTGCATCGTATGTGTGACAGTGAGAGATGCACACACGATGTACAACTATCTCTCCCTGTCACACACACACATGATGCACAGCTATCTCTCACTCCCTGAAACACACACACGATGCACAGCTTTCTCTCACTCCCTGACACACACACGATGCACAACTATCTCTCACTCAATGACACACACACACACACACGATGAACAGCTATCTCTCCCTGTCACACACACACGATGCACAGATATCTCTCACTGTCACACACACACACAATGCACAGCTATCTTTCCCTGTCACACACACATGATGCACAGCTATCTCTCACTCCCTGACACACACACGATGCACAGCTATCTCTCCCTGTCACACACACACGATGCACAGCTATCTCTCACTGTCACACACACACAATGCACAGCTATCTCTCACTGTCTCACACACACGATGCACAACTATCTCTCACTCCCTGACACACACACGATGCACAGCTATCTCTCCCTTTCACACACACACAATGCACAGCTATCTCTCCCTGTCACACACACACACGATGCACAGCTATCTCTCACTCCCTGACACACACACGATGCACAGCTATCTCTCTCTGTCACACACACACGATGCACAGCTATCTCTCCCTGTCTCACACACACGATGCACAGCTATCTCTCCCTGTCACACACACACAATGCACAGCTATCTCTCCCTGTCACACACACGATGCACATCTATCTCTCCCTGTCACAGACACACGATGCACAGCTAACTCTCACTGTCACACTCACACGATGCACAGCTATCTATCACTCCCTGAAACACTCACACGATGCACAGCTATCTCTCACTCCCTGACACACACAAGATTCACAACTATCTCTCACTCCTTGACACACACACACACGATGAACAGCTATCTCTCCCTGTCACACACACACACCCGATGCACAGCTATCTCTCAATGTCACACACAATGCACAGCTATCTCTCCCTGTCACACACACATGATGCACAGCTATCTCTCACTCCCTGACACACACATGATGCACAGCTATCTCTCCCTGTCACACACACACACAATGCACAGCTATCTATCCCTGTCACACACACACGATGCACAGCTATCTATCACTGTCACACACACACACGATGCACAGCTATCTCTCACTGTCACACACACATGATGCACCGCTATCTCTCACTGTCACACACACACGATGCACAGCTATCTCTCCCTGTCACACACACACACACGAAGCAATGCTATCTCTCCCTGTCACACGCACACGATGCATAGCTAACTCTCACTGTCACACACACACGATGCACAGCTATCTCTCACTGTCACACACACACGATGCACAGCTATCTATCACTGTCACACACGATGCACAGCTATCTCTCACTCCCTGACACACACACACGATGCACAGCTATCTCTCACTCCCTGACACACACACGATGCACAGCTATCTCTCCCTGTCATACACACACACGATGCACAGCTATCTCTCACTCCCTGACACACACACACACGATGCAAAGCTATCTCTCCATGTCACACACACGATGCACAGCTATCTCTCCCTGTCACACACACACGATGCACAACTATCTTTCACTGTCACACACACACACGATGAACAGTAATCTCTCCATGTCACACACACGATGCACAGCTATCTCTCCCTGTCACACACACGATGCACATCTATCTCTCCCTGTCACAGACACACGATGCACAGCTAACTCTCACTGTCACACTCACACGATGCACAGCTATCTATCACTCCCTGAAACACTCACACGATGCACAGCTATCTCTCACTCCCTGACACACACAAGATTCACAACTATCTCTCACTCCTTGACACACACACACACGATGAACAGCTATCTCTCCCTGTCACACACACACACCCGATGCACAGCTATCTCTCAATGTCACACACAATGCACAGCTATCTCTCCCTGTCACACACACATGATGCACAGCTATCTCTCACTCCCTGACACACACATGATGCACAGCTATCTCTCCCTGTCACACACACACACAATGCACAGCTATCTATCCCTGTCACACACACACGATGCACAGCTATCTATCACTGTCACACACACACACGATGCACAGCTATCTCTCACTGTCACACACACATGATGCACCGCTATCTCTCACTGTCACACACACACGATGCACAGCTATCTCTCCCTGTCACACACACACACACGAAGCAATGCTATCTCTCCTTGTCACACGCACACGATGCATAGCTAACTCTCACTGTCACACACACACGATGCACAGCTATCTCTCACTGTCACACACACACGATGCACAGCTATCTATCACTGTCACACACGATGCACAGCTATCTCTCACTCCCTGACACACACACACGATGCACAGCTATCTCTCACTCCCTGACACACACACGATGCACAGCTATCTCTCCCTGTCATACACACACACGATGCACAGCTATCTCTCACTCCCTGACACACACACACGATGCAAAGCTATCTCTCCATGTCACACACACGATGCACAGCTATCTCTCCCTGTCACACACACACGATGCACAACTATCTTTCACTGTCACACACACACACGATGAACAGTAATCTCTCCATGTCACACACACGATGCACAGCTATCTCTCCCTGTCACACACACACGATGCACAACTATCTCTCACTGTCACACACACACGATGAACAGTAATCTCTCACTATCACACACACGATGCACAGCTATCTCTCCATGTCACAGTCAACAGTCATGACACAGTCATGTCAAATGTAACCCCAAAAGGGGTTAAGTCTCGAGAAGAGGAATCCCTGCAGGAATGATACTCGGCCCTGCTCTATATTAGATGCTGGTGTTACATATTGGCAGGTGGCAGTGCCTGACGTACCCCGGGCCGCCCCCCGGGGCAATGAGTGAGGGGCAGAGGATCTCTCCGCTGAGCCAGATGCTTCTGTTTAATTAGAGAGTTTTGTTGCAGGCGGAGCAGCTGTCACTCAATAATCAGCACAGATCACTGTGCCTCGTGTGTGACAGGGAGGGAGAGATAACTGTGCCTCATGTGTGACAGGGAGTGAGAGATAGCTGTGCCTCGTGTGTGACAGGGAGTGAGAGATAACTGTGCCTCATGTATGACAGAGAGTGAGAGATAGCTGTAGCTCGTGTGTGACAGGGAGTGAGAGATAGCTGTGCCTCGTGTGTGACAGGGAGTGAGAGATAGCTGTGCCTTGTGTGTGAGAGAGAAAGAAAGAGCGCAGAGAGAGAGAGAGAGAAAGAGCGCAGAGAGAGAGAAAGAGCACAGAGAGAGAGAAAGAGCGCAGAGATAGAGAAAGAATGAGCGCAGAGATAGAGAAAGAAAGAGCGCAGAGAGAGAGAGAGAGCGCAGAGAGAGAAAGAAAGAGCGCAGAGAGAGACAAAGAGCGCAGAGAGAGAGAGAAAGAAAGAGCGCAGATTGAGAAAGAAAGAGTGCATAGAGATAGAGAAAAAGAGCGCAGAGAGAGAGAGAGAAAGAGCGCAGAGAGAAAGAAAGAGCGCAGAGAGAAAGTAAGAGCGCAGAGAGAAAGAAAGAGCGCAGAGAGAAAGAAAGAAAGAGCGCAGAGAGAGAGAAAAAGCGCAGAGAAAGAAAGAGCGCAGAGAGAGAGAGGAAGAAAGAGTGCAAAGAGAGAGAGAAAGAAAGAACGCAGAGAGAGAAAGAAAGAGCGCAGAGAGAGAGAAAGAGCGCAGAGAGAGAGAGAAAGAGCGCAGAGAGAGAGAAAGAAAGAGCGCAGAGAGAGAAAGAAAGAGCGCAGAGAGAGAGAAAGAGCGCAGAGAGAGAAAGAAAGAGTGCAGAGAGAGAGAAAGAAAGAGCGCAGAGAGAGAGAAAGAGTGCAGAGAGAGCGCAGAGAGAGAGAGTGCAGAGAGAGAGAGAAAGAAAGAGCGCAGAGAGAGAGAAAGAGCGCAGAGAGAGAAAGAAAGAGCGCAGAGAGAAAGAGCGCAGAGAGAGAGAAAGAAATAGCGCATAGAGAGAGAGAAAGAGCGCAGAGAGAGAGAAAGAGCGCAGAGAGAGAGAGAAAGAGCGCAGAGAGAGAAAGAAAGAAAGAGCGCAGAGAGAAAGAGAGAGCGCAGAGAGAGAGGATGAAAGAACGCAGAGAGAGAGAGAAAGAGCGCAGAGAGAGAGAGAGAGAAAGAGCGCAGAGAGAAAGAGAAAAAAAGAGCGCAGAGAGAGAGAGAGAGCGCAGACAGAGAGAGAGCCCAGAGAGAGAGAGCGCAGAGAGAGAGAGAGAGCGCAGAGAGAGAGAAAGAAAGAGCGCAGAGAGAGAGAAAGAGCGCAGAGAAAGAAAGAGCGCAGAGAGAGAGAGAAAGAAAGAGCGCACAGAGAGAAAGAAAGAAAGAGCGCAGAGAGAGAGAAAAAGCACAGAGAAAGAAAGAGCGCAGAGAGAGAGAGGAAGAAAGAGTGCAGAGAGAGAGAGAGAGCGCAGAGAGAGAGAGAAAGAGCGCAGAGAGAGAGAAAGAAAGAGCGCAGAGAGAGAAAGAAAGAGCGCAGAGAGAGAGAAAGAGCGCAGAGAGAGAAAGAAAGAGTGCAGAGAGAGAGAGAAAGAAAGAGCGCAGAGAGAGAGAAAGAGCACAGAGAGAGAGAAAGAGCGCAGAGATAGAGAAAGAATGAGCGCAGAGATAGAGAAAGAAAGAGCGCAGAGAGAGAGAGAGAGAGCGCAGAGAGAGAAAGAAAGAGCGCAGAGAGAGACAAAGAGCGCAGAGAGAGAGAGAAAGAAAGAGCGCAGATTGAGAAAGAAAGAGCGCAAAGAGAGAGAGAAAAAGAGCGCAGAGAGAGAGAGAGAAAGAGCGCAGAGAGAAAGAAAGAGCGCAGAAAGAAAGTAAGAGCGCAGAGAGAAAGAAAGAGCGCAGAGAGAAAGAAAGAAAGAGCGCAGAGAGAGAGAAAAAGCGCAGAGAAAGAAAGAGCGCAGAGAGAGAGAGGAAGAAAGAGTGCAAAGAGAGAGAGAAAGAAAGAACGCAGAGAGAGAAAGAAAGAGCGCAGAGAGAGAGAAAGAGCGCAGAGAGAGAGAGAAAGAGCGCAGAGAGAGAGAAAGAAAGAGCGCAGAGAGAGAGAAAGAGTGCAGAGAGAGCGCAGAGAGAGAGAGTGCAGAGAGAGAGAGAAAGAAAGAGCGCAGAGAGAGAGAAAGAGCGCAGAGAGAGAAAGAAAGAGCGCAGAGAGAAAGAGCGCAGAGAGAGAGAAAGAAAGAGCGCATAGAGAGAGAGAATGAGCGCAGAGAGAGAGAAAGAGCGCAGAGAGAGAGAGAAAGAGCGCAGAGAGAGAAAGAAAGAAAGAGCGCAGAGAGAGAAAGAAAGAAAGAGCGCAGAGAGAGAGAGAGAGCGCAGAGAGAGGATGAAAGAACGCAGAGAGAGAGAGAAAGAGCGCAGAGAGAGAGAGAGAAAGAGCGCAGAGAGAAAGAGAAAAAAAGAGCGCAGAGAGAGAGAGAGAGCGCAGACAGAGAGAGAGCCCAGAGAGAGAGAGCGCAGAGAGAGAGAGAGAGAGCGCAGAGAGAGAGAAAGAAAGAGCGCAGAGAGAGAGAGAAAGAAAGAGCGCACAGAGAGAAAGAAAGAAAGAGCGCAGAGAGAGAGAAAAAGCGCAGAGAAAGAAAGAGCGCAGAGAGAGAGAGGAAGAAAGAGTGCAGAGAGAGAGAGAGAGCGCAGAGAGAGAAAGAAAGAGCGCAGAGAGAGAAAGAAAGAGCGCAGAGAGAGAGAAAGAGCGCAGAGAGAGAAAGAAAGAGTGCAGAGAGAGAGAGAAAGAAAGAGCGCAGAGAGAGAGAAAGAGCACAGAGAGAGAGAAAGAGCGCAGAGATAGAGAAAGAATGAGCGCAGAGATAGAGAAAGAAAGAGCGCAGAGAGAGAGAGAGAGAGCGCAGAGAGAGAAAGAAAGAGCGCAGAGAGAGACAAAGAGCGCAGAGAGAGAGAGAAAGAAAGAGTGCAGATTGAGAAAGAAAGAGCGCAGAGAGAGAAAGAAAGAGCGCAGAGAGAAAGAGCGCAGAGAGAGAGAAAGAAAGAGCGCATAGAGAGAGAGAATGAGCGCAGAGAGAGAGAAAGAGCGCAGAGAGAGAGAGAAAGAGCGCAGAGAGAGAAAGAAAGAAAGAGCGCAGAGAGAGAGAGAGAGCGCAGAGAGAGGATGAAAGAACGCAGAGAGAGAGAGAAAGAGCGCAGAGAGAGAGAGAGAAAGAGCGCAGAGAGAAAGAGAAAAAAAGAGCGCAGAGAGAGAGAGAGAGCGCAGACAGAGAGAGAGCCCAGAGAGAGAGAGCGCAGAGAGAGAGAGAGAGAGCGCAGAGAGAGAGAAAGAAAGAGCGCAGAGAGAGAGAGAAAGAAAGAGCGCACAGAGAGAAAGAAAGAAAGAGCGCAGAGAGAGAGAAAAAGCGCAGAGAAAGAAAGAGCGCAGAGAGAGAGAGGAAGAAAGAGTGCAGAGAGAGAGAGAGAGCGCAGAGAGAGAGAGAAAGAGCGCAGAGAGAGAGAAAGAAAGAGCGCAGAGAGAGAAAGAAAGAGCGCAGAGAGAGAGAAAGAGCGCAGAGAGAGAAAGAAAGAGTGCAGAGAGAGAGAGAAAGAAAGAGCGCAGAGAGAGAGAAAGAGCACAGAGAGAGAGAAAGAGCGCAGAGATAGAGAAAGAATGAGCGCAGAGATAGAGAAAGAAAGAGCGCAGAGAGAGAGAGAGAGAGCGCAGAGAGAGAAAGAAAGAGCGCAGAGAGAGACAAAGAGCGCAGAGAGAGAGAGAAAGAAAGAGCGCAGATTGAGAAAGAAAGAGCGCAGAGAGAGAGAGAAAAAGAGCGCAGAGAGAGAGAGAGAAAGAGCGCAGAGAGAAAGAAAGAGCGCAGAGAGAAAGTAAGAGCGCAGAGAGAAAGAAAGAGCGCAGAGAGAAAGAAAGAAAGAGCGCAGAGAGAGAGAAAAAGCGCAGAGAAAGAAAGAGCGCAGAGAGAGAGAGGAAGAAAGAGTGCAAAGAGAGAGAGAAAGAAAGAACGCAGAGAGAGAAAGAAAGAGCGCAGAGAGAGAGAAAGAGCGCAGAGAGAGAGAGAAAGAGCGCAGAGAGAGAGAAAGAAAGAGCGCAGAGAGAGAGAAAGAGTGCAGAGAGAGCGCAGAGAGAGAGAGTGCAGAGAGAGAGAGAAAGAAAGAGCGCAGAGAGAGAGAAAGAGCGCAGAGAGAGAAAGAAAGAGCGCAGAGAGAAAGAGCGCAGAGAGAGAGAAAGAAAGAGCGCATAGAGAGAGAGAAAGAGCGCAGAGAGAGAGAGAGAGCGCAGAGAGAGAGAGAAAGAGCGCAGAGAGAGAAAGAAAGAAAGAGCGCAGAGAGAGAGAGAGAGCGCAGAGAGAGGATGAAAGAACGCAGAGAGAGAGAGAAAGAGCGCAGAGAGAGAGAGAGAAAGAGCGCAGAGAGAAAGAGAAAAAAAGAGCGCAGAGAGAGAGAGAGCGCGCAGACAGAGAGAGAGCCCAGAGAGAGAGAGCGCAGAGAGAGAGAGAGAGAGCGCAGAGAGAGAGAAAGAAAGAGCGCAGAGAGAGAGAGAAAGAAAGAGCGCACAGAGAGAAAGAAAGAAAGAGCGCAGAGAGAGAGAAAAAGCGCAGAGAAAGAAAGAGCGCAGAGAGAGAGAGGAAGAAAGAGTGCAGAGAGAGAGAGAAAGAAAGAACGCAGAGAGAGAAAGAAAGAGAGCAGAGAGAGAGAAAGAGCGCAGAGAGAGAAAGAAAGAGCGCAGAGAGAGAGAAAGAAAGAGCGCAGAGAGAGAAAGAAAGAGCGCAGAGAGAGAGAAAGAGCGCAGAGAGAGAAAGAAAGAGTGCAGAGAGAGAGAGAAAGAAAGAGCGCAGAGAGAGAGAAAGAGCGCAGAGAGAGAAAGAAAGAGCGCAGAGAGAGAGAGAGAGCGCAGACAGAGAGAGAGCCCAGAGAGAGAGAGCGCAGAGAGAGAGAGAGAGCACAGAGAGAGAGAAAGAAAGAGCGCAGAGAGAGAGAAAGAGCGCAGAGAGAGAAAAAGAGCGCAGAGAGATGTATGTACAGCGCCACCGTCAATGTCAGTGCTATGTAACGGCGGCGCTGTACATACAGGGATAAGGATAGTATTATTACATAGCAGTGACAGTGACGGCGGCGCTGTACATACAGGGATAAGGATAGTATTATTACATAGCAGTGACAGTGACGGCGGCGCTGTACATACAGGGATAAGGATAGTATTTTTACATAGCACTGACAGTGACGGCATCACTGTACATACAGAGATAAGGATAGTATTATTACATAGCACTGACAGTGACGGCAGCGCTGTACATACAGGGATAAGGATAATATTATTACATAGCACTGACAGTGACGGCGGCGCTGTACATACAGGGGGCGCTGTACATACAGGGATAAGGATAGTATTATTACATAGCACTGACAGTGACGGCGGCGCTGTACACACAGGGATAAGGATAGTATTACATAGCACTTACAGTAAAGGCCCCTGTAATGAGATGTGCAGTGTAAAGGCCCCTGTAATG
Source organism: Ascaphus truei (assembly GCF_040206685.1). NCBI lineage: Eukaryota > Metazoa > Chordata > Amphibia > Anura > Ascaphidae > Ascaphus > Ascaphus truei. The sequence goes on along the minus strand of NW_027456257.1, from coordinate 274,103 downwards.
AGATGCGCCGTGTAAAGGCCCCTGTAATGAGATGCGCCCTGTAAATGCCCCTGTAATGAGATGCGCCGTGTAAATGCCCCTGTAATGAGATGCGCAGTGTAAATGCCCCTGTAATGAGATGTGCAGTGTAAATGCCCCTGTAATGAGATGCGCAGTGTAAAGGCCCTTGTAATGAGATGCGCAGTGTAAAGGCCCCTGTAATGAGATGCGCCGTGTAAAGGCCCCTGTAATGAGATGCGCCATGTAAAGGCCCCTGTAATGAGATGTGCCGTGTAAAGGCCCCTGTAATGAGATGCGCCGTGTAAAGGCCCCTGTAATGAGATGCGCCGTGTAAAGGCCCCTGTAATGAGATGCGCAGTATAAATGCCCCTGTAATGAGATGCGCATTGTAAATGCACCGTAATGAGATGCCCAGTGTAAATGCCCCTTAATGAGATGCACAGTGTAAATGCCCCGTAATGAGATGCGCAGTCTAAATGCCCCTGTAATGAGATGCGCAGTGTAAATGCCCCTGTAATGAGATGCGCAGTGTAAATGCCCCTGTAATGAGATGTGCAGTGTAAATGCCCCTGTAATGAGATGCGCAGTGTATATGCCCCTGTAATGAGATGCGCAGTGTAAATGCCCCTTTAATGAGATGCGCAGTGTAAATGCCCCTGTAATGAGATGCGCAGTGTAGAGGCCCCGTAATGAGATGCGCAGTGTAGAGGCCCCTGTAATGAGATGCGCAGTGTAAAGGCCCCTGTAATGAGATGCGCAGTGGAAAGGCCCCTGTAATGAGATGCGCCATGTAAATGCCCCTGTAATGAGATGCGCAGTGTAAATGCCCCTGTAATGAGATGCCCAGTGTAAATGCCCCCTGTAATGAGATGCGCAGTGTAAATGCCCCTGTAATGAGATGCGCAGTGTAAATGCCCCGTAATGAGATGCGCAGTGTAAAGGCCCCTGTAATGAGATGCGCAGTGCAAAAGCCCCGTAATGAGATGCGCAGTGTAAAGGCCCCTTTAATGAGATGCGCAGTGTAAAAGCCCCGTAATGAGATGCGCAGTGTAAAGGCCCCTTTAATGAGATGCGCAGTGTAAATGCCCCTGTAATGAGATGCGCAGTGTAAATGTCCCTGTAATGAGATGCGCAGTGTAAATGCCCCTGTAATGAGATGCGCAGTGTAAATGCCCCTGTAATGAGATGCGCAGTGTAAATGCCCAGTAATGAGATGCGCAGTGTAAAGGCCCCTGTAATGAGATGCGCAGTGTAAAGGCCCCATAATGAGATGCGCAGTGTAAAGGCCCCTGTAATGAGATGCGCAGTGTAAATGCCCCTGTAATGAGATGCGCAGTGTAAATGCCCTGTAATGAGATGCGCAGTGTAAATGCCCCTTAATGAGATGCGCAGTGTAAATGCCCCTTAATGAGATGTGCAGTGTAAATGCCCCCTGTAATGAGATGCCCAGTGTAAATGCCCCTGTAATGAGATGCCAAGTGTAAATGCCCCTGTAATGAGATGCGCAGTGTAAATGCCCCTGTAATGAGATGCGCAGTGTAAAGGCCCCTGTAATGAGATGCGCAGTGTAAAGGCCCCTGTAATGAGATGCGCAGTGTAAAGGCCCCTGTAATGAGATGCGCAGTGTAAAGGCCCCTGTAATGATATGCGCCGTGTAAAGGCCCTTGTAATGAGTTGCGCCGTGTAAATGCCCCTGTAATGAGATGCGCCGTGTAATTGCCCCTGTAATGAGATGTGCAGTGTAGATGCCCCTGTAATGAGATGCGCAGTGTAAATGCCCCTGTAATGAGATCCGCAGTGTAAAGGCCCTTGTAATTAGATGCGCAGTGTAAAGGCCCCTGTAATGAGATGCGCAGTGTAAAGGCCCCTGTAATGAGATGCGCCGTGTAACGGCCTATGTAATGAGATGCGCCGTGTAAAGGCCCCTGTAATGAGATGCGCCGTGTAAAGGCCCCTGTAATGAGATGCGCAATGTAAATGCCACTGTAATGATCTGCGCAGTGTAAATGCCCCGTAATGGGATGCCCAGTGTAAATGCCCCTTAATGAGATGCACAGTGTAAATGCCCTGTAATGAGATGCGCATTGTAAATGCCCCTGTAATGACATGCGCAGTGTAAATGCCCCTGTAATGAGATGCGCAGTGTAAATGCCCCGTAATGAGATGCGCAGTGTAAATGCCCCTTTAATGAGATGCGCAGTGTAAATGCCCCGTAATGAGATGCGCAGTGTAAATGCCCTGTAATGAGATGCGCAGTGTAAATGCCCCGTAATGAGATGCACAGTGTAAATGCCCCTGTAATGAGATGCGCAGTGTAAAGGCCCTTGTAATTAGATGCGCAGTGTAAAGGCCCCTGTAATGAGATGCGCAGTGTAAAGGCCCCTGTAATGAGATGCGCCGTGTAACGGCCTATGTAATGAGATGCGCCGTGTAAAGGCCCCTGTAATGAGATGCGCCGTGTAAAGGCCCCTGTAATGAGATGCGCAATGTAAATGCCACTGTAATGAGATGCGCAGTGTAAATGCCCCGTAATGGGATGCCCAGTGTAAATGCCCCTTAATGAGATGCACAGTGTAAATGCCCTGTAATGAGATGCGCAGTGTAAATGCCCCGTAATGAGATGCACAGTGTAAATGCCCCTGTAATGAGATGCGCATTGTAAATGCCCCTGTAATGACATGCGCAGTGTAAATGCCCCTGTAATGAGATGCGCAGTGTAAATGCCCCTGTAATGAGAAGCGCAGTGTAAATGCCCCGTAATGAGATGCGCAGTGTAAATGCCCCTTTAATGAGATGAGCAGTGTAAATGCTGCGTAATCAGATGCGCAGTGTAAATGCCCTGTAATGAGATGCGCAGTGTAAATGCCCCGTAATGAGATGCACAGTGTAAATGCCCCTGTAATGAGATGCGCAGTGTAAATGCCCCGTAATGAGATGCGCAGTGTAAATGCCCTGTAATGAGATGCGCAGTGTAAATGCCCCTGTAATGAGATGCGCAGTGTAAATGCCCGTCAGTGCTATGCAATAATAATATCCTTATCCCTTTGTGTACAGCGCCGCCGTCACTGTCAGTGCTATGTAATACTATCCTTATCCCTGTATGTACAGCGCCGCCGTCACTGTCAGTGCTGTGTATTACTATCCTTATCCCTGTATGTACAGCACCGCCCTCACTGTCAGTGCTATGTAATACTATCCTTATCCCTGTATGTACAGCGCCGCCGTCACTGTCAGTTCTATGTAATACTATCCTTATCCCTGTATGTACAGCGCCACCGTCACTGTCACTGCTATGTAATAATACTATCCTTATCCCTGTATGTACAGCGCCATCGTCACTGTCAGTGCTATGTAATAATAATATCCTTATCCCTGTATGTACAGCGCCGCCGTCACTGTCAGTGCTATGTAATACTATCCTTATCCCTGTATGTACAGCGCCGCCGTCACTGTCAGTGCTGTGTAATACTATCCTTATCCCTGTATGTACAGCGTCGCCGTCACTGTCAGTGCTATGTAATACTATCCTTATCCCTGTATGTACAGCGCCACGTCACTGTCAGTGCTATGTAATACTATCCTTATCCCTGTGTGTACAGCGCCGCCGTCACTGTCAGTGCTCTGTAATAATACTATCCTTATCCCGTTATGTACAGTTCCACCATCACTGTCAGTGCTATGTAATAATACTATCCTTATCCCTGTATGTACAGCGCCACGTCACTGTCAGTGCTATGTAATAATACTATCCTTATCCCTGTATGTACAGCGCCGCCGTCACTGTCAGTGCTATGTAATAATACTATCCTTATCCCTGTATGTACAGCGCCGCCGTCACTGTCAGTGCTATGTAATAATAATATCCTTATCCCTGTATGTACAGTGCGCTGTCACTGTCATTGCTATGTAATACTATCCTTATCCCTGTATGTACAATTACATAGCACTGACAGTAATGGCGGCGTTGTACATACAGGGATAAAAATAGTATTATTACATAGCACTGACAGTGACGGCGGCGCTGTACATACAGAGATAAGGATAGTATTATTGCAAAGCAGTGACAGTGACGGCGGCACTGTCCATACAGGGATAAGGATAGTATTATTACATAGCACTGACAGTGACGGCGGCGCTGTACACACAGGGATAAGGATAGTATTACATAGCACTTACAGTAAAGGCCCCTGTAATGAGATGCGCAGTGTAAAGGCCCCTGTAATGAGATGCGCCGTGTAAAGGCCCCTGTAATGAGATGCGCCCTGTAAATGCCCCTGTAATGAGATGCGCCGTGTAAATGCCCCTGTAATGAGATGCGCAGTGTAAATGCCCCTGTAATGAGATGTGCAGTGTAAATGCCCCTGTAATGAGATGCGCAGTGTAAAGGCCCTTGTAATGAGATGCGCAGTGTAAAGGCCCCTGTAATGAGATGCGCCGTGTAAAGGCCCCTGTAATGAGATGCGCCATGTAAAGGCCCCTGTAATGAGATGTGCCGTGTAAAGGCCCCTGTAATGAGATGCGCCGTGTAAAGGCCCCTGTAATGAGATGCGCCGTGTAAAGGCCCCTGTAATGAGATGCGCAGTATAAATGCCCCTGTAATGAGATGCGCAGTGTAAATGCACCGTAATGAGATGCCCAGTGTAAATGCCCCTTAATGAGATGCACAGTGTAAATGCCCCGTAATGAGATGCGCAGTCTAAATGCCCCTGTAATGAGATGCGCAGTGTAAATGCCCCTGTAATGAGATGCGCAGTGTAAATGCCCCTGTAATGAGATGTGCAGTGTAAATGCCCCTGTAATGAGATGCGCAGTGTATATGCCCCTGTAATGAGATGCGCAGTGTAAATGCCCCTTTAATGAGATGCGCAGTGTAAATGCCCCTGTAATGAGATGCGCAGTGTAGAGGCCCCGTAATGAGATGCGCAGTGTAGAGGCCCCTGTAATGAGATGCGCAGTGTAAAGGCCCCTGTAATGAGATGCGCAGTGGAAAGGCCCCTGTAATGAGATGCGCCATGTAAATGCCCCTGTAATGAGATGCGCAGTGTAAATGCCCCTGTAATGAGATGCCCAGTGTAAATGCCCCTGTAATGAGATGCGCAGTGTAAATGCCCCTGTAATGAGATGCGCAGTGTAAATGCCCCGTAATGAGATGCGCAGTGTAAAGGCCCCTGTAATGAGATGCGCAGTGCAAAAGCCCCGTAATGAGATGCGCAGTGTAAAGGCCCCTTTAATGAGATGCGCAGTGTAAAAGCCCCGTAATGAGATGCGCAGTGTAAAGGCCCCTTTAATGAGATGCGCAGTGTAAATGCCCCTGTAATGAGATGCGCAGTGTAAACGTCCCTGTAATGAGATGCGCAGTGTAAATGCCCCTGTAATGAGATGCGCAGTGTAAATGCCCCTGTAATGAGATGCGCAGTGTAAATGCCCAGTAATGAGATGCGCAGTGTAAAGGCCCCTGTAATGAGATGCGCAGTGTAAAGGCCCCATAATGAGATGCGCAGTGTAAAGGCCCCTGTAATGAGATGCGCAGTGTAAATGCCCCTGTAATGAGATGCGCAGTGTAAATGCCCCGTAATGAGATGCGCAGTGTAAATGCCCCTTAATGAGATGCGCAGTGTAAATGCCCCTTAATGAGATGTGCAGTGTAAATGCCCCCTGTAATGAGATGCCCAGTGTAAATGCCCCTGTAATGAGATGCCAAGTGTAAATGCCCCTGTAATGAGATGCGCAGTGTAAATGCCCCTGTAATGAGATGCGCAGTGTAAAGGCCCCTGTAATGAGATGCGCAGTGTAAAGGCCCCTGTAATGAGATGCGCAGTGTAAAGGCCCCTGTAATGAGATGCGCAGTGTAAAGGCCCCTTTAATGATATGCGCCGTGTAAAGGCCCTTGTAATGAGTTGCGCCGTGTAAATGCCCCTGTAATGAGATGCGCCGTGTAATTGCCCCTGTAATGAGATGCGCAGTGTAGATGCCCCTGTAATGAGATGCGCAGTGTAAATGCCCCTGTAATGAGATGCGCAGAGTAAAGGCCCTTGTAATTAGATGCGCAGTGTAAAGGCCCCTGTAATGAGATGCGCAGTGTAAAGGCCCCTGTAATGAGATGCGCCGTGTAACGGCCTATGTAATGAGATGCGCCGTGTAAAGGCCCCTGTAATGAGATGCGCCGTGTAAAGGCCCCTGTAATGAGATGCGCAATGTAAATGCCACTGTAATGAGATGCGCAGTGTAAATGCCCCGTAATGGGATGCCCAGTGTAAATGCCCCTTAATGAGATGCACAGTGTAAATGCCCTGTAATGAGATGCGCATTGTAAATGCCCCTGTAATGACATGCGCAGTGTAAATGCCCCTGTAATGAGATGCGCAGTGTAAATGCCCCGTAATGAGATGCGCAGTGTAAATGCCCCTTTAATGAGATGCGCAGTGTAAATGCCCCGTAATGAGATGCGCAGAGTAAATGCCCTGTAATGAGATGCGCAGTGTAAATGCCCCGTAATGAGATGCACAGTGTAAATGCCCCTGTAATGAGATGCGCAGTGTAAAGGCCCTTGTAATTAGATGCGCAGTGTAAAGGCCCCTGTAATGAGATGCGCAGTGTAAAGGCCCCTGTAATGAGATGCGCCGTGTAACGGCCTATGTAATGAGATGCGCCGTGTAAAGGCCCCTGTAATGAGATGCGCCGTGTAAAGGCCCCTGTAATGAGATGCGCAATGTAAATGCCACTGTAATGAGATGCGCAGTGTAAATGCCCCGTAATGGGATGCCCAGTGTAAATGCCCCTTAATGAGATGCACAGTGTAAATGCCCTGTAATGAGATGCGCAGTGTAAATGCCCCGTAATGAGATGCACAGTGTAAATGCCCCTGTAATGAGATGCGCATTGTAAATGCCCCTGTAATGACATGCGCAGTGTAAATGCCCCTGTAATGAGATGCGCAGTGTAAATGCCCCTGTAATGAGAAGCGCAGTGTAAATGCCCCGTAATGAGATGCGCAGTGTAAATGCCCCTTTAATGAGATGCGCAGTGTAAATGCTGCGTAATGAGATGCGCAGTGTAAATGCCCTGTAATGAGATGCGCAGTGTAAATGCCCCGTAATGAGATGCACAGTGTAAATGACCCTGTAATGAGATGCGCAGTGTAAATGCCCCGTAATGAGATGCGCAGTGTAAATGCCCTGTAATGAGATGCGCAGTGTAAATGCCCCTGTAATGAGATGCGCAGTGTAAATGCCCGTCAGTGCTATGCAATAATAATATCCTTATCCCTTTGTGTACAGCGCCGCCGTCACTGTCAGTGCTATGTAATACTATCCTTATCCCTGTATGTACAGCGCCGCCGTCACTGTCAGTGCTGTGTATTACTATCCTTATCCCTGTATGTACAGCACCGCCCTCACTGTCAGTGCTATGTAATACTATCCTTATCCCTGTATGTACAGCGCCGCCGTCACTGTCAGTTCTATGTAATACTATCCTTATCCCTGTATGTACAGCGCCACCGTCACTGTCACTGCTATGTAATAATACTATCCTTATCCCTGTATGTACAGCGCCATCGTCACTGTCAGTGCTATGTAATAATAATATCCTTATCCCTGTATGTACAGCGCCGCCATCACTGTCAGTGCTATGTAATACTATCCTTATCCCTGTATGTACAGCGCCGCCGTCACTGTCAGTGCTGTGTAATACTATCCTTATCCCTGTATGTACAGCGTCGCCGTCACTGTCAGTGCTATGTAATACTATCCTTATCCCTGTATGTACAGCGCCACGTCACTGTCAGTGCTATGTAATACTATCCTTATCCCTGTGTGTACAGCGCCGCCGTCACTGTCAGTGCTATGTAATAATACTATCCTTATCCCGTTATGTACAGTTCCACCATCACTGTCAGTGCTATGTAATAATACTATCCTTATCCCTGTATGTACAGCGCCACGTCACTGTCAGTGCTATGTAATAATACTATCCTTATCCCTGTATGTACAGCGCCGCCGTCACTGTCAGTGCTATGTAATAATACTATCCTTATCCCTGTATGTACAGCGCCGCCGTCACTGTCAGTGCTATGTAATAATAATATCCTTATCCCTGTATGTACAGTGCGCTGTCACTGTCATTGCTATGTAATACTATCCTTATCCCTGTATGTACAATTACATAGCACTGACAGTAATGGCGGCGTTGTACATACAGGGATAAGAATAGTATTATTACATAGCACTGACAGTGACGGCGGCGCTGTACATACAGAGATAAGGATAGTATTATTGCAAAGCAGTGACAGTGACGGCGGCACTGTCCATACAGGGATAAGGATAGTATTATTACATAGCAGTGAATGTGACGGCGGCGCTGTAGATACAGGGATAAGGATTGTATTACATAGCACTGACAGTGACGGCGGTGCTGTAAATACAGGGATAAGGATAGTATTACACAGCACTGACAGTGACGGCGGCGCTGTACATACAGGGATAAGGATAGTATTACATAGCACTGACAGTGACGGCGGCGCTGTACATACAGGGATAAGGATAGTATTATTACATAGCACTGACAGTGACGGCGGCGCTGTACATACAGGGATAAGTGCCGCCGTCACTGTCAGTACTGTCTTATATATCCTATCCTTATCCCTGTATGTACAGCGCCGCCGTCACTGTCAGTGCTATGTAATAATGCTATCCTTAACCCTGTATGTGCAGCGCCGCCGTCACTGTCAGTGCTGTGCAATAATACTATTCTTATCCCTGTATGTACAGCCCCGCCGTCACTGTCAGTGCTATGTAATACTATCCTTATCCCTGTATGTACAACGCCGCCGTCACTGTCAGTGCTATGTAATAATACCATCCTTATCCCTTCCTATAAGAAGTTAGCTAAAAAGTAGCTTCGAAAAACGCTTAGGTTAAGTTTCAGAGTTGCTTCTAATGTACCAAAGCTGGACTTAGACATAATTTCACTCTCACAACATTATGGCTGGTTGGAGACAGTCCGAACCACAAGTACCGGGTCCATGGTTCTGGCCGTATACTGGGGGGACGGGGACGACTCCCATTAACTCCTGACTATACCGGGGATACGCTTATCACAATGCCTTTCTGGTCTGTGCTGAAGCAGGGCATTCTGGCAGCCAAGTGGCTTGACCTTTATTAGTGAGCCTGGTTACCCCCTCTCGGAACCACAGACTTAGAAATCGCCAGCTCATATACAGTGCATAAAATATATTTATATATATACCCTTATACACCATTTTAATAAAAAATATCACAAAATTCTTCTAAGTCCCTCGGGAAGAGTGAAAGACGCACACGTTCATTTTCAGAGCTCCTAGACCTTCCTATAAGAAGTTAGCCAAAAAGTTGCTTCGAAAAACGCTTAGGTTAAGTTTCAGAGTTGCTTCTAATGTACCAAAGCTGGACTTAGACATAATTTCACTCTCACAACATTATGGCTGGTTGGAGACAGTCCGAACCACAAGTACCGGGTCCATGGTTCTGGCCGTATACTGGGGGGACGGGGACGACTCCCATTAACCCCTGACTATACCGGGGATACGTTTATCACAATGCCTTTCTGGTCTGTGCTGAAGCAGGGCATTCTGGCAGCCAAGTGGCTTGACCTTTATTAGTGAGCCTGGTTACCCCCTCTCGGAACCACAGACTTAGAAATCGCCAGCTCATATACAGTGCATAAAATATATTTATATATATACCCTTATACACAATTTTAATAAAAAATATCACAAAATTCTTCTAAGTCCCTCGGGAAGAGTGAAAGACGCGTACGTTCATTTTCAGAGCTCCTAGACCTTCCTATAAGAAGTTAGCCAAAAAGTAGCTTCGAAAAACGCTTAGGTTAAGTTTCAGAGTTGCTTCTAATGTACCAAAGCTGGACTTAGACATAATTTCACTCTCACAACATTATGGCTGGTTGGAGAGGGTCCGAACCACAAGTACCGGGTCCATGGTTCTGGCCGTATACTGGGGGGACGGGGACGACTCCCATTAACCCCTGACTATACCGGGGATACGCTTATCACAATGCCTTTCTGGTCTGTGCTGAAGCAGGGCATTCTGGCAGCCAAGTGGCTTGACCTTTATTAGTGAGCCTGGTTACCCCCTCTCGGAACCACAGACTTAGAAATCGCCAGCTCATATACAGTGCATAAAATATAATTATATATATACCCTTATACACCATTTTAATAAAAAATATCACAAAATTCTTCTAAGTCCCTCGGGAAGAGTGAAAGACGCGCACGTTCATTTTCAGCAACTTTTTTACACAAAGTTAACAACACATTTGAAGCTCAATATTTCATGGGCTGAAGCGGGGAAGATAGAAAACGTGTGCCCTGTAAAGGCGAAGTCTGTGGCATTAACAGGAAGGGAGAAAAAGTACTTTTTCCCATTTTTAGGTTCAGCGGTAAAATGGCAAGTTTCTATGGAACTGCATCTCGGCTTGTGACTGTGGTTTTCCCGGTCACACAAAAATGCTGAAATTCGACTTATACAGTGTTTTTGCTTATTAAACTTCATGAATTCTCTCCTCTTGACTGTAGAATAGTGTGTTAAGCAAAGCACAATACATTCCTATGTGTAGAAGAAAAGATATACGCGATTTCACAATGTGTTCCTAGAACAGCTGTGAGCAACTTTTTTACACAATGTTAACAACACATTTGAAGCTCAATATTTCATGGGCTGAAGCGGGGAAGATAGAAAACGTGTGCCCTGTAAAGGCCAAGTCTGTGGCATTAACAGGAAGGGAGAAAAAGTACTTTCTACCCATTTTTAGGTTCAGCGGTAAAATGGCAAGTTTCTATGGAACTGCATCTCGGCTTGTGACTGTGGTTTTCCCGGTCACACAAAAATGCTGAAATTCGACTTATACAGTGTTTGTGCTTATTAAACTTGATGAATTCTCTCCTCTTGACTGTAGAATAGTGTGTAAAGCAAAGCACAATACATTCCTATGTGTAGAAGCAAAGATATACGCGATTTCACAATGTGTTCCTAGAACAGCTGTGAGCAACTTTTTTACACAATGTTAACAACACATTTGAAGCTCAATATTTCATGGGCTGAAGCGGGGAAGATAGAAAACGTGTGCCCTGTAAAGGCGAAGTCTGTGGCATTAACAGGAAGGGAGAAAAAGTACTTTCTACCCATTTTGAGGTTCAGCGGTAAAATGGCAAGTTTCTATGGAACTGCATCTCGGCTTGTGACTGTGGTTTTCCCGGTCACACAATAATGCAGAAAATTGACTTATACAGTGTTTTTGCTTATTAAACTTGATGAATTCTCTCCTCTTGACTGTAGAATAGTGTGTAAAGCAAAGCACAATACATTGCTATGTGTAGAAGCAAAGATATACGCGATTTCACAATGTGTTCCTAGAACAGCTGTGAGCAACTTTTTTACACCACGTTAACAACAGATTTGAAGCTCAATATTTCATGGGCTGAAGCGGGGAAGATAGAAAACGTGTGCCCTGTAAAGGCGAAGTCTGTGGCATTAACAGGAAGGGAGAAAAAGTACTTTCTACCCATTTTTAGGTTCAGCGGTAAAATGGCAAGTTTCTATGGAACTGCATCTCGGCTTGTGACTGTGGTTTTCCCGGTCACACAAAAATGCTGAAATTCGACTTATACAGTGTTTTTGCTTATTAAACTTGATGAATTCTCTCCTCTTGACTGTAGAATAGTGTGTAAAGCAAAGCACAATACATTCCTATGTGTAGAAGCAAAGATATACGCGATTTCACAATGTGTTCCTAGAACAGCTGTGAGCAACTTTTTTACACAATGTTAACAACACATTTGAAGCTCAATATTTCATGGGCTGAAGCGGGGAAGATAGAAAACGTGTGCCCTGTAAAGGCGAAGTCTGTGGCATTAACAGGAAGGGAGAAAAAGTACTTTCTACCCATTTTTAGGTTCAGCGGTAAAACGGCAAGTTTCTATGGAACTGCATCTCGGCTTGTGACTGTGGTTTTCCCGGTCACACAAAAATGCTGAAATTCGACTTATACAGAGTTTTTGCTTATTAAACTTGATGAATTCTCTCCTCTTGACTGTAGAATGGTGTGTAAAGCAAAGCACAATACATTCCTATGTGTAGAAGAAAAGATATACGCGATTTCACAATGTGTTCCTAGAACAGCTGTGAGCAACTTTTTTACACAACGTTAACAACACATTTGAAGCTCAATATTTCATGGGCTGAAGCGGGGAAGATAGAAAACGTGTGCCCTGTAAAGGCGAAGTCTGTGGCATTAACAGGAAGGGAGAAAAAGTACTTTCTACCCATTTTTAGGTTCAGCGGTAAAATGGCAAGTTTCTATGGAACTGCATCTCGGCTTGTGACTGTGGTTTTCCCGGTCACACAAAAATGCTGAAATTCGACTTATACAGTGTTTTTGCTTATTAAACTTGATGAATTCTCTCCTCTTGACTGTAGAATAGTGTGTAAAGCAAAGCACAATACATTCCTATGTGTAGAAGCAAAGATATACGCGATTTCACAATGTGTTCCTAGAACAGCTGTGAGCAACTTTTTTACACAATGTTAACAACACATTTGAAGCTCAATATTTCATGGGCTGAAGCGGGGAAGATAGAAAACGTGTGCCCTGTAAAGGCGAAGTCTGTGGCATTAACAGGAAGGGAGAAAAAGTACTTTCTACCCATTTTTAGGTTCAGCGGTAAAACGGCAAGTTTCTATGGAACTGCATCTCGGCTTGTGACTGTGGTTTTCCCGGTCACACAAAAATGCTGAAATTCGACTTATACAGAGTTTTTGCTTATTAAACTTGATGAATTCTCTCCTCTTGACTGTAGAATGGTGTGTAAAGCAAAGCACAATACATTCCTATGTGTAGAAGAAAAGATATACGCGATTTCACAATGTGTTCCTAGAACAGCTGTGACCAACTTTTTTACACAACGTTAACAACACATTTGAAGCTCAATATTTCATGGGCTGAAGCGGGGAAGATAGAAAACGTGTGCCCTGTAAAGGCGAAGTCTGTGGCATTAACAGGAAGGGAGAAAAAGTACTTTCTACCCATTTTTAGGTTCAGCGGTAAAACGGCAAGTTTCTATGGAACTGCATCTCGGCTTGTGACTGTGGTTTTCCCGGTCACACAAAAATGCTGAAATTCGACTTATACAGTGTTTTTGCTTATTAAACTTGATGAATTCTCTCCTCTTGACTGTAGAATAGTGTGTAAAGCAAAGCACAATACATTGCTATGTGTAGAAGCAAAGATATACGCGATTTCACAATGTGTTCCTAGAACAGCTGTGAGCAACTTTTTTACACAATGTTAACAACAGATTTGAAGCTCAATATTTCATGGGCTGAAGCGGGGAAGATAGAAAACGTGTGCCCTGTAAAGGCGAAGTCTGTGGCATTAACAGGAAGGGAGAAAAAGTACTTTCTACCCATTTTTAGGTTCAGCGGTAAAATGGCAAGTTTCTATGGAACTGCATCTCGTCTTGTGACTGTGGTTTTCCCGGTCACACAAAAATGCTGAAATTCGACTTATACAGTGTTTTTGCTTATTAAACTTGATGAATTCTCTCCTCTTGACTGTAGAATAGTGTGTAAAGCAAAGCACAATACATTCCTATGTGTAGAAGAAAAGATATACTGTACGCGATTTCACAATGTGTTCCTAGAACAGCTGTGAGCAACTTTTTTACACAATGTTAACAACACATTTGAAGCTCAATATTTCATGGGCTGAAGCGGGGAAGATAGAAAACGTGTGCCCTGTAAAGGCGAAGTCTGTGGCATTAACAGGAAGGGAGAAAAAGTACTTTCTACCCATTTTTAGGTTCAGCGGTAAAATGGCAAGTTTCTATGGAACTGCATCTCTTCTTGTGACTGTGGTTTTCCCGGTCACACAAAAATGCTGAAATTCGACTTATACAGTGTTTTTGCTTATTAAACTTCATGAATTCTCTCCTCTTGACTGTAGAATAGTGTGTTAAGCAAAGCACAATACATTTCTATGTGTAGAAGAAAAGATATACGCGATTTCACAATGTGTTCCTAGAACAGCTGTGACCAACTTTTTTACACAACGTTAACAACACATTTGAAGCTCAATATTTCATGGGCTGAAGCGGGGAAGATAGAAAACGTGTGCCCTGTAAAGGCGAAGTCTGTGGCATTAATAGGAAGGGAGAAAAAGTACTTTCTACCCATTTTTAGGTTCAGCGGTAAAATGGCAAGTTTTTATGGAACTGCATCTCGGCTTGTGACTGTGGTTTTCCCGGTCACACAAAAATGCTGAAATTCGACTTATACAGTGTTTTTGCTTATTAAACTTGATGAATTCTCTCCTCTTGACTGTAGAATAGTGTGTAAAGCAAAGCACAATACATTGGTATGTGTAGAAGCAAAGATATACGCGATTTCACAATGTGTTCCTAGAACAGCTGTGAGCAACTTTTTTACACCACGTTAACAACACATTTGAAGCTCAATATTTCATGGGCTGAAGCGGGGAAGATAGAAAACGTGTGCCCTGTAAAGGCGAAGTCTGTGGCATTAACAGGAAGGGAGAAAAAGTACTTTCTACCCATTTTTAGGTTCAGCGGTAAAATGGCAAGTTTCTATGGAACTGCATCTCGGCTTGTGACTGTGGTTTTCCCGGTCACACAAAAATGCTGAAATTCGACTTATACAGTGTTTTTGCTTATTAAACTTGATGAATTCTCTCCTCTTGACTGTAGAATAGTGTGTAAAGCAAAGCACAATACATTGCTATGTGTAGAAGCAAAGATATACGCGATTTCACAATGTGTTCCTAGAACAGCTGTGAGCAACTTTTTTACACAATGTTAACAACACATTTGAAGCTCAATATTTCATGGGCTGAAGCGGGGAAGATAGAAAACGTGTGCCCTGTAAAGGCGAAGTCTGTGGCATTAACAGGAAGGGAGAAAAAGTACTTTCTACCCATTTTTAGGTTCAGCGGTAAAATGGCAAGTTTCTATGGAACTGCATCTCGGCTTGTGACTGTGGTTTTCCCGGTCACACAAAAATGCTGAAATTCGACTTATACAGTGTTTTTGCTTATTAAACTTGATGAATTCTCTCCTCTTGACTGTAGAATAGTGTGTAAAGCAAAGCACAATACATTCCTATGTGTAGAAGCAAAGATATACGCGATTTCACAATGTGTTCCTAGAACAGCTGTGAGCAACTTTTTTACACAATGTTAACAACACATTTGAAGCTCAATTTTTCATGGGCTGAAGCGGGGAAGATAGAAAACGTGTGCCCTGTAAAGGCGAAGTCTGTGGCATTAACAGGAAGGGAGAAAAAGTACTTTCTACCCATTTTTAGGTTCAGCGGTAAAATGGCAAGTTTCTATGGAACTGCATCTCGTCTTGTGACTGTGGTTTTCCCGGTCACACAAAAATGCTGAAATTCGACTTACAGTATACAGTGTTTTTGCTTATTAAACTTGATGAATTCTCTCCTCTTGACTGTAGAATAGTGTGTAAAGCAAAGCACAATACATTCCTATGTGTAGAAGAAAAGATATACGCGATTTCACAATGTGTTCCTAGAACAGCTGTGAGCAACTTTTTTACACCACGTTAACAACACATTTGAAGCTCAATATTTCATGGGCTGAAGCGGGGAAGATAGAAAACGTGTGCCCTGTAAAGGCGAAGTCTGTGGCATTAACAGGAAGGGAGAAAAAGTACTTTCTACCCATTTTTAGGTTCAGCGGTAAAATGGCAAGTTTCTATGGAACTGCATCTCGGCTTGTGACTGTGGTTTTCCCGGTCACACAAAAATGCTGAAATTCGACTTATACAGTGTTTTTGCTTATTAAACTTGATGAATTCTCTCCTCTTGACTGTAGAATAGTGTGTAAAGCAAAGCACAATACATTGCTATGTGTAGAAGCAAAGATATACGCGATTTCACAATGTGTTCCTAGAACAGCTGTGAGCAACTTTTTTACACAATGTTAACAACAGATTTGAAGCTCAATATTTCATGGGCTGAAGCGGGGAAGATAGAAAACGTGTGCCCTGTAAAGGCGAAGTCTGTGGCATTAACAGGAAGGGAGAAAAAGTACTTTCTACCCATTTTTAGGTTCAGCGGTAAAATGGCAAGTTTCTATGGAACTGCATCTCGTCTTGTGACTGTGGTTTTCCCGGTCACACAAAAATGCTGAAATTCGACTTATACAGTGTTTTTGCTTATTAAACTTGATGAATTCTCTCCTCTTGACTGTAGAATAGTGTGTAAAGCAAAGCACAATACATTCCTATGTGTAGAAGAAAAGATATACGCGATTTCACAATGTGTTCCTAGAACAGCTGTGAGCAACTTTTTTACACAATGTTAACAACACATTTGAAGCTCAATATTTCATGGGCTGAAGCGGGGAAGATAGAAAACGTGTGCCCTGTAAAGGCGAAGTCTGTGGCATTAACAGGAAGGGAGAAAAAGTACTTTCTACCCATTTTTAGGTTCAGCGGTAAAATGGCAAGTTTCTATGGAACTGCATCTCTTCTTGTGACTGTGGTTTTCCCGGTCACACAAAAATGCTGAAATTCGACTTATACAGTGTTTTTGCTTATTAAACTTCATGAATTCTCTCCTCTTGACTGTAGAATAGTGTGTTAAGCAAAGCACAATACATTCCTATGTGTAGAAGAAAAGATATACGCGATTTCACAATGTGTTCCTAGAACAGCTGTGACCAACTTTTTTACACAACGTTAACAACACATTTGAAGCTCAATATTTCATGGGCTGAAGCGGGGAAGATAGAAAACGTGTGCCCTGTAAAGGCGAAGTCTGTGGCATTAATAGGAAGGGAGAAAAAGTACTTTCTACCCATTTTTAGGTTCAGCGGTAAAATGGCAAGTTTTTATGGAACTGCATCTCGGCTTGTGACTGTGGTTTTCCCGGTCACACAAAAATGCTGAAATTCGACTTATACAGTGTTTTTGCTTATTAAACTTGATGAATTCTCTCCTCTTGACTGTAGAATAGTGTGTAAAGCAAAGCACAATACATTGGTATGTGTAGAAGCAAAGATATACGCGATTTCACAATGTGTTCCTAGAACAGCTGTGAGCAACTTTTTTACACCACGTTAACAACACATTTGAAGCTCAATATGTCATGGGCTGAAGCGGGGAAGATAGAAAACGTGTGCCCTGTAAAGGCGAAGTCTGTGGCATTAACAGGAAGGGAGAAAAAGTACTTTCTACCCATTTTTAGGTTCAGCGGTAAAATGGCAAGTTTCTATGGAACTGCATCTCGGCTTGTGACTGTGGTTTTCCCGGTCACACAAAAATGCTGAAATTCGACTTATACAGTGTTTTTGCTTATTAAACTTCATGAATTCTCTCCTCTTGACTGTAGAATAGTGTGTAAAGCAAAGCACAATACATTGCTATGTGTAGAAGCAAAGATATACGCGATTTCACAATGTGTTCCTAGAACAGCTGTGAGCAACTTTTTTACACAATGTTAACAACACATTTGAAGCTCAATATTTCATGGGCTGAAGCGGGGAAGATAGAAAACGTGTGCCCTGTAAAGGCGAAGTCTGTGGCATTAACAGGAAGGGAGAAAAAGTACTTTCTACCCATTTTTAGGTTCAGCGGTAAAATGGCAAGTTTCTATGGAACTGCATCTCGGCTTGTGACTGTGGTTTTCCCGGTCACACAAAAATGCTGAAATTCGACTTATACAGTGTTTTTGCTTATTAAACTTGATGAATTCTCTCCTCTTGACTGTAGAATAGTGTGTAAAGCAAAGCACAATACTGTACATTCCTATGTGTAGAAGCAAAGATATACGCGATTTCACAATGTGTTCCTAGAACAGCTGTGAGCAACTTTTTTACACAATGTTAACAACACATTTGAAGCTCAATTTTTCATGGGCTGAAGCGGGGAAGATAGAAAACGTGTGCCCTGTAAAGGCGAAGTCTGTGGCATTAACAGGAAGGGAGAAAAAGTACTTTCTACCCATTTTTAGGTTCAGCGGTAAAATGGCAAGTTTCTATGGAACTGCATCTCGTCTTGTGACTGTGGTTTTCCCGGTCACACAAAAATGCTGAAATTCGACTTATACAGTGTTTTTGCTTATTAAACTTGATGAATTCTCTCCTCTTGACTGTAGAATAGTGTGTAAAGCAAAGCACAATACATTCCTATGTGTAGAAGAAAAGATATACGCGATTTCACAATGTGTTCCTAGAACAGCTGTGAGCAACTTTTTTACACAATGTTAACAACACATTTGAAGCTCAATATTTCATGGGCTGAAGCGGGGAAGATAGAAAACGTGTGCCCTGTAAAGGCGAAGTCTGTGGCATTAACAGGAAGGGAGAAAAAGTACTTTCTACCCATTTTTAGGTTCAGCGGTAAAACGGCAAGTTTCTATGGAACTGTATCTCGGCTTGTGACTGTGGTTTTCCCGGTCACACAAAAATGCTGAAATTCGACTTATACAGTGTTTTTGCTTATTAAACTTGATGAATTCTCTCCTCTTGACTGTAGAATAGTGTGTAAAGCAAAGCACAATACATTGCTATGTGTAGAAGCAAAGATATACGCGATTTCACAATGTGTTCCTAGAACAGCTGTGAGCAACTTTTTTACACCACGTTAACAACAGATTTGAAGCTCAATATTTCATGGGCTGAAGCGGGGAAGATAGAAAACGTGTGCCCTGTAAAGGCGAAGTCTGTGGCATTAACAGGAAGGGAGAAAAAGTACTTTCTACCCATTTTTAGGTTCAGCGGTAAAATGGCAAGTTTCTATGGAACTGCATCTCGGCTTGTGACTGTGGTTTTCCCGGTCACACAAAAATGCTGAAATTCGACTTATACAGTGTTTTTGCTTATTAAACTTGATGAATTCTCTCCTCTTGACTGTAGAATAGTGTGTAAAGCAAAGCACAATACATTCCTATGTGTAGAAGCAAAGATATACGCGATTTCACAATGTGTTCCTAGAACAGCTGTGAGCAACTTTTTTACACAATGTTAACAACACATTTGAAGCTCAATTTTTCATGGGCTGAAGCGGGGAAGATAGAAAACGTGTGCCCTGTAAAGGCGAAGTCTGTGGCATTAACAGGAAGGGAGAAAAAGTACTTTCTACCCATTTTTAGGTTCAGCTGTAAAACGGCAAGTTTCTATGGAACTGCATCTCGGCTTGTGACTGTGGTTTTCCCGGTCACACAAAAATGCTGAAATTCGACTTATACAGTGTTTTTGCTTATTAAACTTGATGAATTCTCTCCTCTTGACTGTAGAATAGTGTGTAAAGCAAAGCACAATACATTCCTATGTGTAGAAGAAAAGATATACGCGATTTCACAATGTGTTCCTAGAACAGCTGTTAGCAACTTTTTTACACAATGTTAACAACACATTTGAAGCTCAATATTTCATGGGCTGAAGCGGGGAAGATAGAAAACGTGTGCCCTGTAAAGGCGAAGTCTGTGGCATTAACAGGAAGGGAGAAAAAGTACTTTCTACCCATTTTTAGGTTCAGCGGTAAAATGGCAAGTTTCTATGGAACTGCATCTCCTCTTGTGACTGTGGTTTTCCCGGTCACACAAAAATGCTGAAATTCGACTTATACAGTGTTTTTGCTTATTAAACTTGATGAATTCTCTCCTCTTGACTGTAGAATAGTGTGTTAAGCAAAGCACAATACATTCCTATGTGTAGAAGAAAAGATATACGCGATTTCACAATGTGTTCCTAGAACAGCTGTGAGCAACTTTTTTACACAATGTTAACAACACATTTGAAGCTCAATATTTCATGGGCTGAAGCGGGGAAGATAGAAAACGTGTGCCCTGTAAAGGCGAAGTCTGTGGCATTAACAGGAAGGGAGAAAAAGTACTTTCTACCCATTTTTAGGTTCAGCGGTAATGCCTTTCTGGTCTGTGCTGAAGCAGGGCATTCTGGCAGCCAAGTGGCTTGACCTTTATTAGTGAGCCTGGTTACCCCCTCTCGGAACCACAGACTTAGAAATCGCCAGCTCATATACAGTGCATAAAATATATTTATATATATACCCTTATACACCATTTAATAAAAAATATCACAAAATTCTTCTAAGTCCCTCGGGAAGAGTGAAAGACGCGCACGTTCATTTTCAGAGCTCCTAGACCTTCCTATAAGAAGTTAGCCAAAAAGTAGCTTCGAAAAACGCTTAGGTTAAGTTTCAGAGTTGCTTCTAATGTACCAAAGCTGGACTTAGACATAATTTCACTCTCACAACATTATGGCTGGTTGGAGACAGTCCGAACCACAAGTACCGGGTCCATGGTTCTGGCCGTATACTGGGGGGACGGGGACGACTCCCATTAACCCCTGACTATACCGGGGATACGCTTATCACAATGCCTTTCTGGTCTGTGCTGAAGCAGGGCATTCTGGCAGCCAAGTGGCTTGAACTTTATTAGTGAGCCTGGTTACCCCCTCTCGGAACCACAGACTTAGAAATCGCCAGCTCATATACAGTGCATAAAATATATTTATATATATATACCCTTATACACCATTTTAATTAAAAATATCACAAAATTCTTCTAAGTCCCTCGGGAAGAGTGAAAGACGCGCACGTTCATTTTCAGAGCTCCTAGACCTTCCTATAAGAAGTTAGCCAAAAAGTAGCTTCGAAAAACGCTTAGGTTAAGTTTCAGAGTTGCTTCTAATGTACCAAGCTGGACTTAGACATAATTTCACTCTCACAACATTATGGCTGGTTGGAGACAGTCCGAACCACAAGTACCGGGTCCATGGTTCTGGCCGTATACTGGGGGGACAGGGACGACTCCCATTAACCCCTGACTATACCGGGGATACGCTTATCACAATGCCTTTCTGGTCTGTGCTGAAGCAGGGCATTCTGGCAGCCAAGTGGCTTGACCTTTATTAGTGAGCCTGGTTACCCCCTCTCGGAACCACAGACTTAGAAATCGCCAGCTCATATACAGTGCATAAAATATATTTATATATATACCCTTATACACCATTTTAATAAAAAATATCACAAAATTCTTCTAAGTCCCTCGGGAAGAGTGAAAGACGCGCACGTTCATTTTCAGAGCTCCTAGACCTTCCTATAAGAAGTTAGCCAAAAAGTAGTTTTGAAAATCGCTTAGGTTAAGTTTCAGAGTTGCTTCTAATGTACCAAAGCTGGACTTAGACATAATTTCACTCTCACACCATTATGGCTGGTTGGAGATAGTCCGAACCACAAGTACCGGGTCCATGGTTCTGGCCGTATACTGGGGGGACGGGGACGACTCCCATTAACCCCTGACTATACCGGGGATATGCTTATCACAATGCCTTTCTGGTCTGTGCTGAAGCAGGGCATTCTGGCAGCCAAGTGGCTTGACCTTTATTAGTGAGCCTGGTTACCCCCTCTCGGAACCACAGACTTAGAAATCGCCAGCTCATATACAGTGCATAAAATATATTTATATATATACCCTTATACACCATTTTAATAAAAAATATCACAAAATTCTTCTAAGTCCCTCGGGAAGAGTGAAAGACGCGCACGTTCATTTTCAGAGCTCCTAGACCTTCCTATAAGAAGTTAGCCAAAAAGTAGCTTCGAAAAACGCTTAGGTTAAGTTTCAGAGTTGCTTCTAATGTACCAAAGCTGGACTTAGACATAATTTCACTCTCACAACATTATGGCTGGTTGGAGACAGTCCGAACCACAAGTACCGGGTCCATGGTTCTGGCCGTATACTGGGGGGACGGGGACGACTCCCATTAACCCCTGACTATACCGGGGATACGCTTATCACAATGCCTTTCTGGTCTGTGCTGAAGCAGGGCATTCTGGCAGCCAAGTGGCTTGACCTTTATTAGTGAGCCTGGTTACCCCCTCTCGGAACCACAGACTTAGAAATCGCCAGCTCATATACAGTGCATAAAATATATTTATATATATACCCTTATACACCATTTTAATAAAAAATATCACAAAATTCTTCTAAGTCCCTCGGGAAGAGTGAAAGACGCGTACGTTCATTTTCAGAGCTCCTAGACCTTCCTATAAGAAGTTAGCCAAAAAGTAGCTTCGAAAAACGCTTAGGTTAAGTTCCATAGTTGCTTCTAATGTACCAAAGCTGGACTTAGACATAATTTCACTCTCACAACATTATGGCTGGTTGGAGAGGGTCCGAAACACAAGTATCGGGTCCATGGTTCTGGCCGTATACTGGGGGGACGGGGACGACTCCCATTAACCCCTGACTATACCGGGGATACGCTTATCACAATGCCTTTCTGGTCTGTGCTGAAGCAGGGCATTCTGGCAGCCAAGTGGCTTGACCTTTATTAGTGAGCCTGGTTACCCCCTCTCGGAACCACAGACTTAGAAATCGCCAGCTCATATACAGTGCATAAAATATATTTATATATATATACCCTTATACACCATTTTAATAAAAAATATCACAAAATTCTTCTAAGTCCCTCGGGAAGAGTGAAAGACGCGCACGTTCATTTTCAGAGCTCCTAGACCTTCCTATAAGAAGTTAGCCAAAAAGTAGCTTCGAAAAACGCTTAGGTTAAGTTTCAGAGTTGCTTCTAATGTACCAAGCTGGACTTAGACAATTTCACTCTCACAACATTATGGCTGGTTGGAGACAGTCCGAACCACAAGTACCGGGTCCATGGTTCTGGCCGTATACTGGGGGGACGGGGACGACTCCCATTAACCCCTGACTATACCGGGGATACGCTTATCACAATGCCTTTCTGGTCTGTGCTGAAGCAGGGCATTCTGGCAGCCAAGTGGCTTGACCTTTATTAGTGAGCCTGGTTACCCCCTCTCGGAACCACAGACTTAGAAATCGCCAGCTCATATACAGTGCATAAAATATATTTATATATATACCCTTATACACCATTTTAATAAAAAATATCACAAAATTCTTCTAAGTCCCTCGGGAAGAGTGAAAGACGCGCACGTTCATTTTCAGAGCTCCTAGACCTTCCTATAAGAAGTTAGCCAAAAAGTAGTTTTGAAAATCGCTTAGGTTAAGTTTCAGAGTTGCTTCTAATGTACCAAAGCTGGACTTAGACATAATTTCACTCTCACACCATTATGGCTGGTTGGAGATAGTCCGAACCACAAGTACCGGGTCCATGGTTCTGGCCGTATACTGGGGGGACGGGGACGACTCCCATTAACCCCTGACTATACCGGGGATATGCTTATCACAATGCCTTTCTGGTCTGTGCTGAAGCAGGGCATTCTGGCAGCCAAGTGGCTTGACCTTTATTAGTGAGCCTGGTTACCCCCTCTCGGAACCACAGACTTAGAAATCGCCAGCTCATATACAGTGCATAAAATATATTTATATATATACCCTTATACACCATTTTAATAAAAAATATCACAAAATTCTTCTAAGTCCCTCGGGAAGAGTGAAAGACGCGCACGTTCATTTTCAGAGCTCCTAGACCTTCCTATAAGAAGTTAGCCAAAAAGTAGCTTCGAAAAACGCTTAGGTTAAGTTTCAGAGTTGCTTCTAATGTACCAAAGCTGGACTTAGACATAATTTCATTCTCACAACATTACAGTATGGCTGGTTGGAGACAGTCCGAACCACAAGTACCGGGTCCATGGTTCTGGCCGTATACTGGGGGGACGGGGACGACTCCCATTAACCCCTGACTATACCGGGGATACGCTTATCACAATGCCTTTCTGGTCTGTGCTGAAGCAGGGCATTCTGGCAGCCAAGTGGCTTGACCTTTATTAGTGAGCCTGGTTACCCCCTCTCGGAACCACAGACTTAGAAATCGCCAGCTCATATACAGTGCATAAAATATATTTATATATATACCCTTATACACCATTTTAATAAAAAATATCACAAAATTCTTCTAAGTCCCTCGGGAAGAGTGAAAGACGCGTACGTTCATTTTCAGAGCTCCTAGACCTTCCTATAAGAAGTTAGCCAAAAAGTAGCTTCGAAAAACGCTTAGGTTAAGTTCCATAGTTGCTTCTAATGTACCAAAGCTGGACTTAGACATAATTTCACTCTCACAACATTATGGCTGGTTGGAGACAGTCCGAACCACAAGTACCGGGTCCATGGTTCTGGCCGTATACTGGGGGGACGGGGACGACTCCCATTAACCCCTGACTATACCGGGGATACGCTTATCACAATGCCTTTCTGGTCTGTGCTGAAGCAGGGCATTCTGGCAGCCAAGTGGCTTGACCTTTATTAGTGAGCCTGGTTACCCCCTCTCGGAACCACAGACTTAGAAATCGCCAGCTCATATACAGTGCATAAAATATATTTATATATATACCCTTATACACCATTTTAATAAAAAATATCACAAAATTCTTCTAAGTCCCTCGGGAAGAGTGAAAGACGCGCACGTTCATTTTCAGAGCTCCTAGACCTTCCTATAAGAAGTTAGCCAAAAAGTAGTTTTGAAAATCGCTTAGGTTAAGTTTCAGAGTTGCTTCTAATGTACCAAAGCTGGACTTAGACATAATTTCACTCTCACACCATTATGGCTGGTTGGAGATAGTCCGAACCACAAGTACCGGGTCCATGGTTCTGGCCGTATACTGGGGGGACGGGGACGACTCCCATTAACCCCTGACTATACCGGGGATATGCTTATCACAATGCCTTTCTGGTCTGTGCTGAAGCAGGGCATTCTGGCAGCCAAGTGGCTTGACCTTTATTAGTGAGCCTGGTTACCCCCTCTCGGAACCACAGACTTAGAAATCGCCAGCTCATATACAGTGCATAAAATATATTTATATATATACCCTTATACACCATTTTAATAAAAAATATCACAAAATTCTTCTAAGTCCCTCGGGAAGAGTGAAAGACGCGCACGTTCATTTTCAGAGCTCCTAGACCTTCCTATAAGAAGTTAGCCAAAAAGTAGCTTCGAAAAACGCTTAGGTTAAGTTCCATAGTTGCTTCTAATGTACCAAAGCTGGACTTAGACATAATTTCACTCTCACAACATTATGGCTGGTTGGAGAGGGTCCGAAACACAAGTATCGGGTCCATGGTTCTGGCCGTATACTGGGGGGACGGGGACGACTCCCATTAACCCCTGACTATACCGGGGATACGCTTATCACAATGCCTTTCTGGTCTGTGCTGAAGCAGGGCATTCTGGCAGCCAAGTGGCTTGACCTTTATTAGTGAGCCTGGTTACCCCCTCTCGGAACCACAGACTTAGAAATCGCCAGCTCATATACAGTGCATAAAATATATTTATATATATACCCTTATACACCATTTAATAAAAAATATCACAAAATTCTTCTAAGTCCCTCGGGAAGAGTGAAAGACGCGCACGTTCATTTTCAGAGCTCCTAGACCTTCCTATAAGAAGTTAGCCAAAAAGTAGCTTCGAAAAACGCTTAGGTTAAGTTTCAGAGTTGCTTCTAATGTACCAAAGCTGGACTTAGACATAATTTCACTCTCACAACATTATGGCTGGTTGGAGACAGTCCGAACCACAAGTACCGGGTCCATGGTTCTGGCCGTATACTGGGGGGACGGGGACGACTCCCATTAACCCCTGACTATACCGGGGATACGCTTATCACAATGCCTTTCTGGTCTGTGCTGAAGCAGGGCTCTGGCAGCCAAGTGGCTTGACCTTTATTAGTGAGCCTGGTTACCCCCTCTCGGAACCACAGACTTAGAAATCGCCAGCTCATATACAGTGCATAAAATATATTTATATATATATACCCTTATACACCATTTTAATAAAAAATATCACAAAATTCTTCTAAGTCCCTCGGGAAGAGTGAAAGACGCGCACGTTCATTTTCAGAGCTCCTAGACCTTCCTATAAGAAGTTAGCCAAAAAGTAGCTTCGAAAAACGCTTAGGTTAAGTTTCAGAGTTGCTTCTAATGTACCAAAGCTGGACTTAGACATAATTTCACTCTCACAACATTATGGCTGGTTGGAGACAGTCCGAACCACAAGTACCGGGTCCATGGTTCTGGCCGTATACTGGGGGGACGGGGACGACTCCCATTAACCCCTGACTATACCGGGGATACGCTTATCACAATGCCTTTCTGGTCTGTGCTGAAGCAGGGCATTCTGGCAGCCAAGTGGCTTGACCTTTATTAGTGAGCCTGGTTACCCCCTCTCGGAACCACAGACTTAGAAATCGCCAGCTCATATACAGTGCATAAAATATATTTATATATATACCCTTATACACCATTTTAATAAAAAATATCACAAAATTCTTCTAAGTCCCTCGGGAAGAGTGAAAGACGCGCACGTTCATTTTCAGAGCTCCTAGACCTTCCTATAAGAAGTTAGCCAAAAAGTAGCTTCGAAAAACGCTTAGGTTAAGTTTCAGAGTTGCTTCTAATGTACCAAAGCTGGACTTAGACATAATTTCACTCTCACAACATTATGGCTGGTTGGAGAGAGTCCGAACCACAAGTACAGGGTCCATGGTTCTGGCCGTATACTGGGGGGACGGGGACGACTCCCATTAACCCCTGACTATACCGGGGATACGCTTATCACAATGCCTTTCTGGTCTGTGCTGAAGCAGGGCATTCTGGCAGCCAAGTGGCTTGACCTTTATTAGTGAGCCTGGTTACCCCCTCTCGGAACCACAGACTTAGAAATCGCCAGCTCATATACAGTGCATAAAATATATTTATATATATACCCTTATACACCATTTAATAAAAAATATCACAAAATTCTTCTAAGTCCCTCGGGAAGAGTGAAAGACGCGCACGTTCATTTTCAGAGCTCCTAGACCTTCCTATAAGAAGTTAGCCAAAAAGTAGCTTCGAAAAACGCTTAGGTTAAGTTTCAGAGTTGCTTCTAATGTACCAAAGCTGGACTTAGACATAATTTCACTCTCACAACATTATGGCTGGTTGGAGACAGTCCGAACCACAAGTACCGGGTCCATGGTTCTGGCCGTATACTGGGGGGACGGGGACGACTCCCATTAACCCCTGACTATACCGGGGATACGCTTATCACAATGCCTTTCTGGTCTGTGCTGAAGCAGGGCATTCTGGCAGCCAAGTGGCTTGACCTTTATTAGTGAGCCTGGTTACCCCCTCTCGGAACCACAGACTTAGAAATCGCCAGCTCATATACAGTGCATAAAATATATTTATATATATACCCTTATACACCATTTTAATAAAAAATATCACAAAATTCTTCTAAGTCCCTCGGGAAGAGTGAAAGACGCGCACGTTCATTTTCAGAGCTCCTAGACCTTCCTATAAGAAGTTAGCCAAAAAGTAGTTTTGAAAATCGCTTAGGTTAAGTTTCAGAGTTGCTTCTAATGTACCAAAGCTGGACTTAGACATAATTTCACTCTCACACCATTATGGCTGGTTGGAGATAGTCCGAACCACACGTACCGGGTCCATGGTTCTGGCCGTATACTGGGGGGACGGGGACGACTCCCATTAACCCCTGACTATACCGGGGATACGCTTATCACAATGCCTTTCTGGTCTGTGCTGAAGCAGGGCATTCTGGCAGCCAAGTGGCTTGACCTTTATTAGTGAGCCCGGTTACCCCCTCTCGGAACCACAGACTTAGAAATCGCCAGCTCATATACAGTGCATAAAATATATTTATATATATACCCTTATACACCATTTTAATAAAAAATATCACAAAATTCTTCTAAGTCCCTCGGGAAGAGTGAAAGACGCGCACGTTCATTTTCAGAGCTCCTAGACCTTCCTATAATAAGTTAGCCAAAAAGTAGCTTCGAAAAACGCTTAGGTTAAGTTTCAGAGTTGCTTCTAATGTACCAAAGCTGGACTTAGACATAATTTCACTCTCACAACATTATGGCTGGTTGGAGACAGTCCGAACCACAAGTACCGGGTCCATGGTTCTGGCCGTATACTGGGGGGACGGGGACGACTCCCATTAACCCCTGACTATACCGGGGATACGCATATCACAATGCCTTTCTGGTCTGTGCTGAAGCAGGGCATTCTGGCAGCCAAGTGGCTTGACCTTTATTAGTGAGCCTGGTTACCCCCTCTCGGAACCACAGACTTAGAAATCGCCAGCTCATATACAGTGCATAAAATATATTTATATATATACCCTTATACACCATTTAATAAAAAATATCACAAAATTCTTCTAAGTCCCTCGGGAAGAGTGAAAGACGCGCACGTTCATTTTCAGAGCTCCTAGACCTTCCTATAATAAGTTAGCCAAAAAGTAGCTTCGAAAAACGCTTAGGTTAAGTTTCAGAGTTGCTTCTAATGTACCAAAGCTGGACTTAGACATAATTTCACTCTCACAACATTATGGCTGGTTGGAGACAGTCCGAACCACAAGTACCGGGTCCATGGTTCTGGCCGTATACTGGGGGGACGGGGACGACTCCCATTAACCCCTGACTATACCGGGGATACGCATATCACAATGCCTTTCTGGTCTGTGCTGAAGCAGGGCATTCTGGCAGCCAAGTGGCTTGACCTTTATTAGTGAGCCTGGTTACCCCCTCTCGGAACCACAGACTTAGAAATCGCCAGCTCATATACAGTGCATAAAATATATTTATATATATACCCTTATACACCATTTAATAAAAAATATCACAAAATTCTTCTAAGTCCCTCGGGAAGAGTGAAAGACGCGCACGTTCATTTTCAGAGCTCCTAGACCTTCCTATAATAAGTTAGCCAAAAAGTAGCTTCGAAAAACGCTTAGGTTAAGTTTCAGAGTTGCTTCTAATGTACCAAAGCTGGACTTAGACATAATTTCACTCTCACAACATTATGGCTGGTTGGAGAGGGTCCGAAACACAAGTATCGGGTCCATGGTTCTGGCCGTATACTGGGGGGACGGGGACGACTCCCATTAACCCCTGACTATACCGGGGATACGCTTATCACAATGCCTTTCTGGTCTGTGCTGAAGCAGGGCATTCTGGCAGCCAAGTGGCTTGACCTTTATTAGTGAGCCTGGTTACCCCCTCTCGGAACCACAGACTTAGAAATCGCCAGCTCATATACAGTGCATAAAATATATTTATATATATACCCTTATACACCATTTAATAAAAAATATCACAAAATTCTTCTAATCCCTCGGGAAGAGTGAAAGACGCGCACGTTCATTTTCAGAGCTCCTAGACCTTCCTATAAGAAGTTAGCCAAAAAGTAGCTTCGAAAAACGCTTAGGTTAAGTTTCAGAGTTGCTTCTAATGTACCAAAGCTGGACTTAGACATAATTTCACTCTCACAACATTATGGCTGGTTGGAGACAGTCCGAACCACAAGTACCGGGTCCATGGTTCTGGCCGTATACTGGGGGGACGGGGACGACTCCCATTAACCCCTGACTATACCGGGGATACGCTTATCACAATGCCTTTCTGGTCTGTGCTGAAGCAGGGCATTCTGGCAGCCAAGTGGCTTGACCTTTATTAGTGAGCCTGGTTACCCCCTCTCGGAACCACAGACTTAGAAATCGCCAGCTCATATACAGTGCATAAAATATATTTATATATATATACCCTTATACACCATTTTAATAAAAAATATCACAAAATTCTTCTAAGTCCCTCGGGAAGAGTGAAAGACGCGCACGTTCATTTTCAGAGCTCCTAGACCTTCCTATAAGAAGTTAGCCAAAAAGTAGCTTCGAAAAACGCTTAGGTTAAGTTTCAGAGTTGCTTCTAATGTACCAAAGCTGGACTTAGACATAATTTCACTCTCACAACATTATGGCTGGTTGGAGACAGTCCGAACCACAAGTACCGGGTCCATGGTTCTGGCCGTATACCGGGGGGACGGGGACGACTCCCATTAACCCCTGACTATACCGGGGATACGCTTATCACAATGCCTTTCTGGTCTGTGCTGAAGCAGGGCATTCTGGCAGCCAAGTGGCTTGACCTTTATTAGTGAGCCTGGTTACCCCCTCTCGGAACCACAGACTTAGAAATCGCAAGCTCATATACAGTGCATAAAATATATTTATATATATATACCCTTATACACCATTTTAATAAAAAATATCACAAAATTCTTCTAAGTCCCTCGGGAAGAGTGAAAGACGCGCACGTTCATTTTCAGAGCTCCTAGACCTTCCTATAAGAAGTTAGCCAAAAAGTAGCTTCGAAAAACGCTTAGGTTAAGTTTCAGAGTTGCTTCTAATGTACCAAAGCTGGACTTAGACATAATTTCACTCTCACAACATTATGGCTGGTTGGAGACAGTCCGAACCACAAGTACCGGGTCCATGGTTCTGGCCGTATACTGGGGGGACGGGGACGACTCCCATTAACCCCTGACTATACCGGGGATACGCTTATCACAATGCCTTTCTGGTCTGTGCTGAAGCAGGGCATTCTGGCAGCCAAGTGGCTTGACCTTTATTAGTGAGCCTGGTTACCCCCTCTCGGAACCACAGACTTAGAAATCGCCAGCTCATATACAGTGCATAAAATATATTTATATATATACCCTTATACACCATTTTAATAAAAAATATCACAAAATTCTTCTAAGTCCCTCGGGAAGAGTGAAAGACGCGCACGTTCATTTTCAGAGCTCCTAGACCTTCCTATAAGAAGTTAGCCAAAAAGTAGCTTCGAAAAACGCTTAGGTTAAGTTTCAGAGTTGCTTCTAATGTACCAAAGCTGGACTTAGACATAATTTCACTCTCACAACATTATGGCTGGTTGGAGAGAGTCCGAACCACAAGTACAGGGTCCATGGTTCTGGCCGTATACTGGGGGGACGGGGACGACTCCCATTAACCCCTGACTATACCGGGGATACGCTTATCACAATGCCTTTCTGGTCTGTGCTGAAGCAGGGCATTCTGGCAGCCAAGTGGCTTGACCTTTATTAGTGAGCCTGGTTACCCCCTCTCGGAACCACAGACTTAGAAATCGCCAGCTCATATACAGTGCATAAAATATATTTATATATATACCCTTATACACCATTTAATAAAAAATATCACAAAATTCTTCTAAGTCCCTCGGGAAGAGTGAAAGACGCGGACGTTCATTTTCAGAGCTCCTAGACCTTCCTATAAGAAGTTAGCCAAAAAGTAGCTTCGAAAAACGCTTAGGTTAAGTTTCAGAGTTGCTTCTAATGTACCAAAGCTGGACTTAGACATAATTTCACTCTCACAACATTATGGCTGGTTGGAGACAGTCCGAACCACAAGTACCGGGTCCATGGTTCTGGCCGTATACTGGGGGGACGGGGACGACTCCCATTAACCCCTGACTATACCGGGGATACGCTTATCACAATGCCTTTCTGGTCTGTGCTGAAGCAGGGCATTCTGGCAGCCAAGTGGCTTGACCTTTATTAGTGAGCCTGGTTACCCCCTCTCGGAACCACAGACTTAGAAATCGCCAGCTCATATACAGTGCATAAAATATATTTATATATATACCCTTATACACCATTTTAATAAAAAATATCACAAAATTCTTCTAAGTCCCTCGGGAAGAGTGAAAGACGCGCACGTTCATTTTCAGAGCTCCTAGACCTTCCTATAAGAAGTTAGCCAAAAAGTAGTTTTGAAAATCGCTTAGGTTAAGTTTCAGAGTTGCTTCTAATGTACCAAAGCTGGACTTAGACATAATTTCACTCTCACACCATTATGGCTGGTTGGAGATAGTCCGAACCACAAGTACCGGGTCCATGGTTCTGGCCGTATACTGGGGGGACGGGGACGACTCCCATTAACCCCTGACTATACCGGGGATACGCTTATCACAATGCCTTTCTGGTCTGTGCTGAAGCAGGGCATTCTGGCAGCCAAGTGGCTTGACCTTTATTAGTGAGCCTGGTTACCCCCTCTCGGAACCACAGACTTAGAAATCGCCAGCTCATATACAGTGCATAAAATATATTTATATATATACCCTTATACACCATTTTAATAAAAAATATCACAAAATTCTTCTAAGTCCCTCGGGAAGAGTGAAAGACGCGCACGTTCATTTTCAGAGCTCCTAGACCTTCCTATAAGAAGTTAGCCAAAAAGTAGCTTCGAAAAACGGTTAGGTTAAGTTTCAGAGTTGCTTCTAATGTACCAAAGCTGGACTTAGACATAATTTCACTCTCACAACATTATGGCTGGTTGGAGACAGTCCGAACCACAAGTACCGGGTCCATGGTTCTGGCCGTATACTGGGGGGACGGGGACGACTCCCATTAACCCCTGACTATACCGGGGATACGCATATCACAATGCCTTTCTGGTCTGTGCTGAAGCAGGGCATTCTGGCAGCCAAGTGGCTTGACCTTTATTAGTGAGCCTGGTTACCCCCTCTCGGAACCACAGACTTAGAAATCGCCAGCTCATATACAGTGCATAAAATATATTTATATATATACCCTTATACACCATTTTAATAAAAAATATCACAAAATTCTTCTAAGTCCCTCGGGAAGAGTGAAAGACGCGCACATTCATTTTCAGAGCTCCTAGACCTTCCTATAAGAAGTTAGCCAAAAAGTAGCTTCGAAAAACGCTTAGGTTAAGTTTCAGAGTTGCTTCTAATGTACCAAAGCTGGACTTAGACATAATTTCACTCTCACAACATTATGGCTGGTTGGAGAGAGTCCGAACCACAAGTACCGGGTCCATGGTTCTGGCCGTATACTGGGGGGACGGGGACGACTCCCATTAACCCCTGACTATACCGGGGATACGCTTATCACAATGCCTTTCTGGTCTGTGCTGAAGCAGGGCATTCTGGCAGCCAAGTGGCTTGACCTTTATTAGTGAGCCTGGTTACCCCCTCTCGGAACCACAGACTTAGAAATCGCCAGCTCATATACAGTGCATAAAATATATTTATATATATACCCTTATACACCATTTTAATAAAAAATATCACAAAATTCTTCTAAGTCCCTCGGGAAGAGTGAAAGACGCGCACGTTCATTTTCAGAGCTCCTAGACCTTCCTATAAGAAGTTAGCCAAAAAGTAGCTTCGAAAAACGCTTAGGTTAAGTTTCAGAGTTGCTTCTAATGTACCAAAGCTGGACTTAGACATAATTTCACTCTCACAACATTATGGCTGGTTGGAGACAGTCCGAACCACAAGTACCGGGTCCATGGTTCTGGCCGTATACTGGGGGGGCGGGGACGACTCCCATTAACCCCTGACTATACCGGGGATACGCTTATCACAATGCCTTTCTGGTCTGTGCTGAAGCACGGCATTCTGGCAGCCAAGTGGCTTGACCTTTATTAGTGAGCCTGGTTACCCCCTCTCGGAACCACAGACTTAGAAATCGCCAGCTCATATACAGTACAGTGCATAAAATATATTTATATATATACCCTTATACACCATTTAATAAAAAATATCACAAAATTCTTCTAAGTCCCTCGGGAAGAGTGAAAGACGCGCACGTTCATTTTCAGAGCTCCTAGACCTTCCTATAAGAAGTTAGCCAAAAAGTAGCTTCGAAAAACGCTTAGGTTAAGTTTCAGAGTTGCTTCTAATGTACCAAAGCTGGACTTAGACATAATTTCCCTCTCACAACATTATGGCTGGTTGGAGACAGTCCGAACCACAAGTACCGGGTCCATGGTTCTGGCCGTATACTGGGGGGACGGGGACGACTCCCATTAACCCCTGACTATACCGGGGATACGCTTATCACAATGCCTTTCTGGTCTGTGCTGAAGCAGGGCATT
The DNA here is from genome assembly GCF_040206685.1 of Ascaphus truei. Taxonomy (NCBI): domain Eukaryota; kingdom Metazoa; phylum Chordata; class Amphibia; order Anura; family Ascaphidae; genus Ascaphus; species Ascaphus truei. The sequence goes on along the minus strand of NW_027456257.1, from coordinate 240,338 downwards.
CTGGCAGCCAAGTGGCTTGACCTTTATTAGTGAGCCTGGTTACCCCCTCTCGGAACCACAGACTTAGAAATCGCCAGCTCATATACAGTGCATAAAATATATTTATATATATACCCTTATACACCATTTTAATAAAAAATATCACAAAATTCTTCTAAGTCCCTCGGGAAGAGTGAAAGACGCGCACGTTCATTTTCAGAGCTCCTAGACCTTCCTATAAGAAGTTAGCCAAAAAGTAGTTTTGAAAATCGCTTAGGTTAAGTTTCAGAGTTGCTTCTAATGTACCAAAGCTGGACTTAGACATAATTTCACTCTCACACCATTATGGCTGGTTGGAGATAGTCCGAACCACAAGTACCGGGTCCATGGTTCTGGCCGTATACTGGGGGGACGGGGACGACTCCCATTAACCCCTGACTATACCGGGGATACGCTTATCACAATGCCTTTCTGGTCTGTGCTGAAGCAGGGCATTCTGGCAGCCAAGTGGCTTGACCTTTATTAGTGAGCCTGGTTACCCCCTCTCGGAACCACAGACTTAGAAATCGCCAGCTCATATACAGTGCATAAAATATATTTATATATATACCCTTATACACCATTTTAATAAAAAATATCACAAAATTCTTCTAAGTCCCTCGGGAAGAGTGAAAGACGCGCACGTTCATTTTCAGAGCTCCTAGACCTTCCTATAAGAAGTTAGCCAAAAAGTAGCTTCGAAAAACGCTTAGGTTAAGTTTCAGAGTTGCTTCTAATGTACCAAAGCTGGACTTAGACATAATTTCACTCTCACAACATTATGGCTGGTTGGAGAGAGTCCGAACCACAAGTACCGGGTCCATGGTTCTGGCCGTATACTGGGGGGACGGGGACGACTCCCATTAACCCCTGACTATACCGGGGATACGCTTATCACAATGCCTTTCTGGTCTGTGCTGAAGCAGGGCATTCTGGCAGCCAAGTGGCTTGACCTTTATTAGTGAGCCTGGTTACCCCCTCTCGGAACCACAGACTTAGAAATCGCCAGCTCATATACAGTGCATAAAATATATTTATATATATACCCTTATACACCATTTTCACATAGGCTCACTAATAAAGGTCAAGCCACTTGGCTGCCAGAATGCCCTGCTTCAGCACAGACCAGAAAGGCATTGTGATAAGCGTATCCCCGGTATAGTCAGGGGTTAATGGGAGTCGTCCCCGTCCCTCCAGTATACGGCCAGAACCATGGACCCGGTACTTGTGGTTCGGACTGTCTCCAACCAGCCATAATGTTGTGAGAGTGAAATTATGTCTAAGTCCAGCTTTGGTACATTAGAAGCAACTCTGAAACTTAACCTAAGCGTTTTTCGAAGCTACTTTTTGGCTAACTTCTTATAGGAAGGTCTAGGAGCTCTGAAAATGAACGTGCGCGTCTTTCACTCTTCCCGAGGGACTAAGAAGAATTTTGTGATATTTTTTATTAAAATGGTGTATAAGGGTATATATATAAATATATTTTATGCACTGTATATGAGCTGGCGATTTCTAAGTCTGTGGTTCCGAGAGGGGGTAACCAGGCTCACTAATAAAGGTCAAGCCACTTGCCTGCCAGAATGCCCTGCTTCAGCACAGACCAGAAAGGCATTGTGATAAGCGTATCCCCGGTATAGTCAGGGGTTAATGGGAGTCGTCCCCGTCCCTCCAGTATACGGCCAGAACCATGGACCCGGTACTTGTGGTTCGGACTGTCTCCAACCAGCCATAATGTTGTGAGAGTGAAATTATATCTAAGTCCAGCTTTGGTACATTAGAAGCAACTCTGAAACTTAACCTAAGCGTTTTTCGAAGCTACTTTTTGGCTAACTTCTTATAGGAAGGTCTAGGAGCTCTGAAAATGAACGTGCGCGTCTTTCACTCTTCCCGAGGGACTTAGAAGAATTTTGTGATATTTTTTATTAAAATGGTGTATAAGGGTATATATATAAATATATTTTATGCACTGTATATGAGCTGGCGATTTCTAAGTCTGTGGTTCCGAGAGGGGGTAACCAGGCTCACTAATAAAGGTCAAGCCACTTGGCTGCCAGAATGCCCTGCTTCAGCACAGACCAGAAAGGCATTGTGATAAGCGTATCCCCGGTATAGTCAGGGGTTAATGGGAGTCGTCCCCGTCCCCCCAGTATACGGCCAGAACCATGGACCCGGTACTTGTGGTTCGGACCCTCTCCAACCAGCCATAATGTTGTGAGAGTGAAATTATGTCTAAGTCCAGCTTTGGTACATTAGAAGCAACTCTGAAACTTAACCTAAGCGTTTTTCGAAGCTACTTTTTGGCTAACTTCTGATAGGAAGGTCTAGGAGCTCTAAAAATGAACGTGCGCGTCTTTCACTCTTCCCGAGGGACTTAGAAGAATTTTGTGATATTTTTTATAAAAATGGTGTATAAGGGTATATATATATAAATATATTTTATGCACTGTATATGAGCTGGCGATTTCTAAGTCTGTGGTTCCGAGAGGGGGTAACCAGGCTCACTAATAAAGGTCAAGCCACTTGCCTGCCAGAATGCCCTGCTTCAGCACAGACCAGAAAGGCATTGTGATAAGCGTATCCCCGGTATAGTCAGGGGTTTATGGGAGTCGTCCCCGTCCCTCCAGTATACGGCCAGAACCATGGACCCGGTACTTGTGGTTCGGACTGTCTCCAACCAGCCATAATGTTGTGAGAGTGAAATTATATCTAAGTCCAGCTTTGGTACATTAGAAGCAACTCTGAAACTTAACCTAAGCGTTTTTCGAAGCTACTTTTTGGCTAACTTCTTATAGGAAGGTCTAGGAGCTCTGAAAATGAACGTGCGCGTCTTTCACTCTTCCCAAGGGACTTAGAAGAATTTTGTGATATTTTTTATTAAAATGGTGTATAAGGGTATATATATAAATATATTTTATGCACTGTATATGAGCTGGCGATTTCTAAGTCTGTGGTTCCGAGAGGGGGTAACCAGGCTCACTAATAAAGGTCAAGCCACTTGGCTGCCAGAATGCCCTGCTTCAGCACAGACCAGAAAGGCATTGTGATAAGCGTATCCCCGGTATAGTCAGGGGTTAATGGGAGTCGTCCCCGTCCCCCCAGTATACGGCCAGAACCATGGACCCGGTACTTGTGGTTCGGACCCTCTCCAACCAGCCATAATGTTGTGAGAGTGAAATTATGTCTAAGTCCAGCTTTGGTACATTAGAAGCAACTCTGAAACTTAACCTAAGCGTTTTTCGAAGCTACTTTTTGGCTAACTTCTTATAGGAAGGTCTAGGAGCTCTAAAAATGAACGTGCGCGTCTTTCACTCTTCCCGAGGGACTTAGAAGAATTTTGTGATATTTTTTATAAAAATGGTGTATAAGGGTATATATATATAAATATATTTTATGCACTGTATATGAGCTGGCGATTTCTAAGTCTGTGGTTCCGAGAGGGGGTAATCAGGCTCACTAGTAAAGGTCAAGCCACTTGGCTGCCAGAATTCCCTCCTTCAGCACAGACCAGAAAGGCATTGTGATAAGCGTATCCCCGGTATAGTCAGGGGTTAATGGGAGTCGTCCCCGTCCCCCCAGTATACGGCCAGAACCATGGACCCGGTACTTGTGGTTCGGACTTAGAAGAATTTTGTGATATTTTTTATTAAAATGGTGTATAAGGGTATATATATAAATATATTTTATGCACTGTATATGAGCTGGCGATTTCTAAGTCTGTGGTTCCGAGAGGGGGTAACCAGGCTCACTAATAAAGGTCAAGCCACTTGCCTGCCAGAATGCCCTGCTTCAGCACAGACCAGAAAGGCATTGTGATAAGCGTATCCCCGGTATAGTCAGGGGTTAATGGGAGTCGTCCCCGTCCCTCCAGTATACGGCCAGAACCATGGACCCGGTACTTGTGGTTCGGACTGTCTCCAACCAGCCATAATGTTGTGAGAGTGAAATTATGTCTAAGTCCAGCTTTGGTACATTAGAAGCAACTCTGAAACTTAACCTAAGCGTTTTTCGAAGCTACTTTTTGGCTAACTTCTTATAGGAAGGTCTAGGAGCTCTGAAAATGAATGTGCGCGTCTTTCACTCTTCCCGAGGGACTTAGAAGAATTTTGTAATATTTTTTTATTAAAATGGTGTATAAGGGTATATATATAAATATATTTTATGCACTGTATATGAGCTGGCGATTTCTAAGTCTGTGGTTCCGAGAGGGGGTAACCAGGCTCACTAATAAAGGTCAAGCCACTTGGCTGCCAGAATGCCCTGCTTCAGCACAGACCAGAAAGGCATTGTGATAAGCGTATCCCCGGTATAGTCAGGGGTTAATGGGAGTCGTCCCCGTCCCCCCAGTATACGGCCAGAACCATGGACCCGGTACTTGTGGTTCGGACTGTCTCCAACCAGCCATAATGTTGTGAGAGTGAAATTATGTCTAAGTCCAGCTTTGGTACATTAGAAGCAACTCTGAAACTTAACCTAAGCGTTTTTCGAAGCTACTTTTTGGCTAACTTCTTATAGGATGGTCTAGGAGCTCTGAAAATGAACGTGCGCGTCTTTCACTGTTCCCGAGGGACTTAGAAGAATTTTGTGATATTTTTTATTAAAATGGTGTATAAGGGTATATATATAAATATATTTTATGCACTGTATATGAGCTGGCGATTTCTAAGTCTGTGGTTCCGAGAGGGGGTAACCAGGCTCACTAATAAAGGTCAAGCCACTTGCCTGCCAGAATGCCCTGCTTCAGCACAGACCAGAAAGGCATTGTGATAAGCGTATCCCCGGTATAGTCAGGGGTTAATGGGAGTCGTCCCCGTCCCTCCAGTATACGGCCAGAACCATGGACCCGGTACTTGTGGTTCGGACTGTCTCCAACCAGCCATAATGTTGTGAGAGTGAAATTATATCTAAGTCCAGCTTTGGTACATTAGAAGCAACTCTGAAACTTAACCTAAGCGTTTTTCGAAGCTACTTTTTGGCTAACTTCTTATAGGAAGGTCTAGGAGCTCTGAAAATGAACGTGCGCGTCTTTCACTCTTCCCAAGGGACTTAGAAGAATTTTGTGATATTTTTTATTAAAATGGTGTATAAGGGTATATATATAAATATATTTTATGCACTGTATATGAGCTGGCGATTTCTAAGTCTGTGGTTCCGAGAGGGGGTAACCAGGCTCACTAATAAAGGTCAAGCCACTTGGCTGCCAGAATGCCCTGCTTCAGCACAGACCAGAAAGGCATTGTGATAAGCGTATCCCCGGTATAGTCAGGGGTTAATGGGAGTCGTCCCCGTCCCCCCAGTATACGGCCAGAACCATGGACCCGGTACTTGTGGTTCGGACCCTCTCCAACCAGCCATAATGTTGTGAGAGTGAAATTATGTCTAAGTCCAGCTTTGGTACATTAGAAGCAACTCTGAAACTTAACCTAAGCGTTTTTCGAAGCTACTTTTTGGCTAACTTCTTATAGGAAGGTCTAGGAGCTCTGAAAATGAACCATTATTACATAGCACTGACAGTGACGTGGCGCTGTACATACAGGGATAAGGATAGTATTATTACATAGCACTGACAGTGATGGTGGAACTGTACATAACGGGATAAGGATAGTATTATTACATAGCACTGACAGTGACGGCGGCGCTGTACACACAGGGATAAGGATAGTATTACATAGCACTGACAGTGACGTGGCGCTGTACATACAGGGATAAGGATAGTATTACATAGCACTGACAGTGACGGCGACGCTGTACATACAGGGATAAGGATAGTATTACACAGCACTGACAGTGACGGCGGCGCTGTACATACAGGGATAAGGATAGTATTACATAGCACTGACAGTTACGGCGGCGCTGTACATACAGGGATAAGGATATTATTATTACATAGCACTGACAGTGACGACGGCGCTGTACATACAGGGATAAGGATAGTATTATTACATAGCAGTGACAGTGACGGTGGCGCTGTACATACAGGGATAAGGATAGTATTACATAGAACTGACAGTGACGGCGGCGCTGTACATACAGGGATAAGGATAGTATTACATAGCACTGACAGTGAGGGCGGTGCTGTACATACAGGGATATGGATAGTAATACACAGCACTGACAGTGACGCTGTACATACAGGGATAAGGATAGTATTACATAGCACTGACAGTGACGGCGGCGCTGTACACAAAGGGATAAGGATATTATTATTGCATAGCACTGACGGGCATTTACACTGCGCATCTCATTACAGGGGCATTTACACTGCGCATCTCATTACGGAGCATTTACACTGCGCATCTCATTACAGGGCATTTACACTGCGCATCTCATTACGGGGCATTTACACTGTGCATCTCATTACAGGGGCATTTACACTGTGCATCTCATTACGGGGCATTTACACTGCGCATCTCATTACAGGGCATTTACACTGCGCATCTCATTACGGGGCATTTACACTGCGCATCTCATTAAAGGGGCATTTACACTGCGCATCTCATTACGGGGCATTTACACTGCGCTTCTCATTACAGGGGCATTTACACTGCGCATCTCATTACAGGGGCATTTACACTGCGCATGTCATTACAGGGGCATTTACAATGCGCATCTCATTACAGGGGCATTTACACTGTGCATCTCATTACGGGGCATTTACACTGCACATTTCATTACAGGGCATTTACACTGTGCATCTCATTAAGGGGCATTTACACTGGGCATCCCATTACGGGGCATTTACACTGCGCATCTCATTACAGTGGCATTTACATTGCGCATCTCATTACAGGGGCCTTTACATGGCGCATCTCATTACAGGGGCCTTTACACGGCGCATCTCATTATATAGGCCGTTACACGGCGCATCTCATTACAGGGGCCTTTACACTGCGCATCTCATTACAGGGGCCTTTACACTGCGCATTTAATTACAAGGGCCTTTACACTGCGCATCTCATTACAGGGGCATTTCACTGTGCATCTCATTACGGGGCATTTACACTGCGCATCTCATTACAGGGCATTTACACTGCGCATCTCATTACGGGGCATTTACACTGCGCATCTCATTAAAGGGGCATTTACACTGCGCATCTCATTATGGGGCATTTAGACTGCGCTTCTCATTACAGGGGCATTTACACTGCGCATCTCATTACAGGGGCATTTACACTGCGCATGTCATTACAGGGGCATTTACAATGCGCATCTCATTACAGGGGCATTTACACTGTGCATCTCATTACGGGGCATTTACACTGCACATCTCATTACAGGGCATTTACACTGTGCATCTCATTAAGGGGCATTTACACTGGGATCCCATTACGGGGCATTTACACTGCGCATCTCATTACAGTGGCATTTACATTGCGCATCTCAATACAGGGGCCTTTACACGGCGCATCTCATTACAGGGGCCTTTACACGGCGCATCTCATTACATAGGCCGTGACACGGCGCATCTCATTACAGGGGCCTTTACACTGCGCATCTCATTACAGGGGCCTTTACACTGCGCATCTTATTACAAGGGCCTTTACACTGCGCATCTCATTACAGGGGCATTTACACTGCGCATCTCATTACAGGGGCATCTACACTGCGCATCTCATTACAGGGGCAATTACACGGCGCATCTCATTACAGGGGCATTTACACGGCGCAACTCATTACAAGGGCCTTTACACGGCGCATATCATTACAGGGGCCTTTACACTGCACATCTCATTACAGGTGCCTTTACACTGCGCATCTCATTACAGGGGCCTTTACACTGCGCATCTCATTACAGGGGCCTTTACACTGCGCATCTCATTACAGGGGCCTTTACACTGTGCATCTCATTACAGGGGCCTTTACACTGCGCATCTCATTACAGGGGCATTTACACTGCACATCTCATTACAGGGGCATTTACACTGGGCATCTCATTACAGGGGCATTTACACTGGGCATCTCATTACAGGGGGCATTTACACTGCACATCTCATTAAGGGGCATTTACACTGCGCATCTCATTAAGGGGCATTTACACTGCGCATCTCATTACGGGGCATTTACACTGCGCATCTCATTACAGGGGCATTTACACTGCGCATCTCATTACTGGGCATTTACACTGCGCATCTCATTACAGGGGCATTTACACTGCGCATCTCATTACAGGGGCATTTACACTGCGCATCTCATTACAGGGACATTTACACTGCGCATCTCATTACGGGGCTTTTACACTGCGCATCTCATTACAGGGGCCTTTACACTGCGCATCTCATTACGGGGCATTTACACTGCGCATCTCATTACAGGGGCATTTACACTGCGCATCTCATTACAGGGGCATTTACATGGCACATCTCATTACAGGCGCCTTTCCACTGCGCATCTCATTACAGGGGCCTCTACACTGCGCATCTCATTACGGGGCCTCTACACTGCGCATCTCATTACAGGGGCATTTACACTGCGCATCTCATTAAAGGGGCATTTACACTGCGCATCTCATTACAGGGGCATATACACTGCGCATCTCATTACAGGGGCATTTACACTGCACATCTCATTACAGGGGCATTTACACTGCACATCTCATTACAGGGGCATTTACACTGCACATCTCATTACAGGGGCATTTAGACTGCGCATCTCATTACGGGGCATTTACACTGTGCATCTCATTAAGGGGCATTTACACTGGGCATCTCATTACAGTGCATTTACACTGCGCATCTCATTACAGGGGCATTTATACTGCGCATCTCATTACAGGGGCCTTTACACGGCGCATCTCATTACAGGGGCCTTTACACGGCGCATCTCATTACAGGGGCCTTTACACTGCGCATCTCATTACAAGGGCCTTTACACTGCGCATCTCATTACAGGGGCATTTACACTGCACATCTCATTACAGGGACATTTACACTGCGCATCTCATTACAGGGGCCTTTACACTGCGCATCTCATTACAGGGGCATTTACACTGCGCATCTCATTACAGGTGCATTTACACTGGGCATCTCATTACAGGGGCATTTACACTGGGCATCTCATTACAGGGGGCATTTACACTGCACATCTCATTAAGGGGCATTTACACTGCGCATCTCATTAAGGGGCATTTACACTGCGCATCTCATTACGGGGCATTTACACTGCGCATCTCATTACAGGGGCATTTACACTGCGCATCTCATTACTGGGCATTTACACTGCGCATCTCATTACAGGGGCATTTACACTGCGCATCTCATTACAGGGGCATTTACACTGCGCATCTCATTACAGGGACATTTACACTGCGCATCTCATTACAGGGGCATTTACACTGCGCATCTCATTAAAGGGGCCTTTACACTGCGCATCTCATTACGGGGCTTTTACACTGCGCATCTCATTAAAGGGGCCTTTACACTGCGCATCTCATTACGGGGCTTTTGCACTGCGCATCTCATTACAGGGGCCTTTACACTGCGCATCTCATTACGGGGCATTTACACTGCGCATCTCATTACAGGGGCATTTACACTGCGCATCTCATTACAGGGGCATTTACACTGGGCATCTCATTACAGGGGCATTTACACTGCACATCTCATTACAGGGCCATTTACATGGCACATCTCATTACAGGCGCCTTTCCACTGCGCATCTCATTACAGGGGCCTCTACACTGCGCATCTCATTACGGGGCCTCTACACTGCGCATCTCATTACAGGGGCATTTACACTGCGCATCTCATTAAAGGGGCATTTACACTGCGCATCTCATTACAGGGGCATATACACTGCGCATCTCATTACAGGGGCATTTACACTGCACATCTCATTACATGGGCATTTACACTGCACATCTCATTACAGGGGCATTTACACTGCGCATCTCATTACAGGGGCATTTAGACTGCGCATCTCATTACGGGGCATTTACACTGTGCATCTCATTAAGGGGCATTTACACTGGGCATCTCATTACAGTGCATTTACACTGCGCATCTCATTACAGGGGCATTCATACTGCGCATCTCATTACAGGGGCCTTTACACGGCGCATCTCATTACAGGGGCCTTTACACGGCGCATCTCATTACAGGGGCCTTTACACTGCGCATCTCATTACAAGGGCCTTTACACTGCGCATCTCATTACAGGGGCATTTACACTGCACATCTCATTACAGGGACATTTACACTGCGCATCTCATTACAGGGGCATTTACACTGCGCATCTCATTAAAGGGGCCTTTACACTGCGCATCTCATTACGGGGCTTTTACACTGCGCATCTCATTACAGGGGCCTTTACACTGCGCATCTCGTTACTGGGCATTTACACTGCGCATCTCATTACAGGGGCATTTACACTGCGCATCTCATTACAGGGGCATTTACACTGCACATCTCATTACAGGGACATTTACACTGCGCATCTCATTACAGGGGCATTTACACTGCGCATCTCATTAAAGGGGCCTTTACACTGTGCATCTCATTACGGGGCTTTTACACTGCGCATCTCATTAAAGGGGCCTTTACACTGCGCATCTCATTATGGGTCTTTTACACTGCGCATCTCATTACAGGGGCCTTTACACTGCGCATCTCATTACGGGGCATTTACACTGCGCATCTCATTACAGGGGCATTTACACTGCGCATCTTATTACAGGGGCATTTACACTTGGCATCTCATTACAGGGGCATTTACACTGCGCATCTCATTACAGGGGCATTTACATGGCGCATCTCATTACAGGGGCCTTTACACTGCGCATCTCATTACGGGGCCTTTCCACTGTGCATCTCATTACAGGGGCCTTTACACTGCGCATCTCATTACAGGGGCCTCTACACTGCGCATCTCATTACGGGGCCTCAACACTGCGCATCTCATTACAGGGCATTTACACTGCACATCTCATTACAGGGGCATTTACACTGCGCATCTCATTACAAGGGCATTTACACTGCGCATCTCATTACAGGGGCATTTACACTGTGCATCTCATTAAGGGGCATTTACACTGGGCATCTCATTACGGTGCATTTACACTGCGCATCTCATTACAGGGGCATTTATACTGCGCATCTCATTACAGGGGCCTTTACACTGCGCATCTCATTACAGGGGCATTTACACTGCACATCTCATTACAAGGGCATTTACACTGCGCATCTCATTACAGGGGCATTTACACGGCACATCTCATTACAGGGGCATTTACACGGCGCATCTCATTACAGGGGCCTTTACACGGCGCATCTCATTACAGGGGCCTTTACACTGCGCATCTCATTACAGGGGCCTTTACTGTAAGTGCTATGTAATACTATCCTTATCCCTGTGTGTACAGCGCCGCCGTCACAGTCAGTGCTATGTAATAATACTATCCTTATCCCTGTATGTACAGCGCCCCCTGTATGTACAGCGCCGCCGTCACTGTCAGTGCTATGTAATAATATTATCCTTATCCCTGTATGTACAGCACTGCCGTCACTGTCAGTGCTATGTAATAATACTATCCTTATCTCTGTATGTACAGTGACGCCGTCACTGTCAGTGCTATGTAATAATACTATCCTTATCCCTGGATGTACAGCGCCGCCGTCACTGTCACTGCTATGTAATAATACTATCCTTATCCTTGTATGTACAGCGCCGCCGTCACTGTCACTGCTATGTAATAATACTATCCTTATCCCTGTATGTACAGCGCCGCCGTTACATAGCACTGACAGTGACGGCGGTGCTGTACATACAACTCTCTGCGCTCTTTTTCTCTCTCTGCGCTCTTTCTCTCTCTCTGCGCTCTTTCTTTCTCTCTCTGTGCTCTTTCTTTCTCTCTCTGCACTCTTTCTTTCTCTCTCTCTCTGCGCTCTTTCTTCCTCTCTCTCTCTGCGCTCTTTCTTTCTCTGCACTCTTTCTCTCTCTCTGCGCTCTTTCTTTCTCTCTCTCTGCGCTCTCTCTCTCTCTCTGCGCTCTCTCTCTCTGGGCTCTCTCTCTGTCTGCGCTCTCTCTCTCTCTGCGCTCTTTCTTTCTCTTTCTCTCTGCGCTCTTTCTCTCTCTCTCTCTACGCTCTTTCTCTCTCTCTCTGTGTGTTCTTTCATCCTCTCTCTCTGCGCTCTCTCTCTCTTTCTGCGCTCTTTCTTTCTTTCTCTCTCTGCGCTCTTTCTTTCTCTCTCTCTCTGCGCTCTTTCTTTCTCTCTCTCTGCACTCTTTCTCTCTCTCTCTGTGCTCTTTCTCTCTCTCTCTGCGCTCTTTCTATCTCTCTCTGCGCTCTTTCTTTCTCTCTCTCTGCGCTCTTTCTCTCTGCGCTCTTTCTTTCTCTCTCTGCGCTCTTTCTCTCTCTCTGCGCTCTTTCTTTCTCTCTCTCTCTGCACTCTTTCTTTCTCTCTCTGCGCTCTTTCTCTCTCTCTGCGCTCTTCCTTTCTCTCTCTGCGCTCTTTCTTGCTCTCTCTCTGCGCTCTTTATCTCTCTCTCTGCGCTCTTTCTCTCTCTCTGCACTCTTTCTTTCTCTCTCTGCGTTCTTTCTTCCTCTCTCTCTGCGCTCTTTCTTTCTCTGCGCTTTTTCTCTCTCTCTGCGCTCTTTCTTTCTTTCTCTCTCTGCGCTCTTTCTTTCTCACTCTCTCTGCGCTCTTTCTTTCTCTGCGCTCTTTCTCTCTCTCTGCGCTCTTTCTTTCTCTCTCTCTGCGCTCTCTCTCTCTCTCTCTGCGCTCTCTCTCTGGGCTCTCTCTCTGTCTGCGCTCTCTCTCTCTCTGCGCTCTTTTTTTCTCTTTCTCTCTGCGCTCTTTCTCTCTCTCTCTCTGCGCTCTTTCTTTCTTTCTCTCTCTGCGCTCTTTCTCTCTCTCTCTGCGCTCTCTCTCTCTCTCTGCGCTCTTTCTTTCTTTCTCTCTCTGCACTCTTTCTCTCTCTCTCTGCGCTCTTTCTCTCTCTCTCAGCGCTCTTTCTCTCTCTCTCTGCGCTCTTTCTTTCTCTCTCTCTGCGCTCTTTCTCTCTGCGCTCTTTCTTTCTCTCTCTGCGCTCTTTCTCTCTCTCTGCGCTCTTTCCTTCTCTCTCTCTCTGCACTCTCTCTCTCTGCGCTCTCTCTGCACTCTTTCTCTCTCTCTGCGCTCTTAGATGCGCAGTGTAAATGCCCCTTAATGAGATGCGCAGTGTAAATGCCCCTTAATGAGATGTGCAGTGTAAATGCCCCCTGTAATGAGATGCCCAGTGTAAATGCCCCTGTAATGAGATGCCCAGTGTAAATGCCCCTGTAATGAGATGCGCAGTGTAAATGCCCCTGTAATGAGATGCGCAGTGTAAAGGCCCCTGTAATGAGATGCGCAGTGTAAAGGCCCCTGTAATGAGATGCGCAGTGTAAAGGCCCCTGTAATGAGATGTGCAGTGTAAAGGCCCCTGTAATGATATGCGCCGTGTAAAGGCCTTTGTAATGAGATGCGCCGTGTAAATGCCCCTGTAATGAGATGCGCCGTGTAATTGCCCCTGTAATGAGATGCGCAGTGTAGATGCCCCTGTAATGAGATGCGCAGTGTAAATGCCCCTGTAATGAGATGCGCAGTGTAAAGTATCTTGTAATGAGATGCGCAGTGTAAAGGCCCCAGTAATGAGATGCGCAGTGTAAAGGCCCCTGTAATGAGATGCGCCGTGTAAAGGCCTATGTAATGAGATGCGCCGTGTAAAGGCCCCTGTAATGAGATGCGCCATGTAAAGGCCCCTGTAATGAGATGCGCAATGTAAATGCCCCTGTAATGAGATGCGCAGTGTAAATGCCCCTGTAATGGGATGCCCAGTGTAAATGCCCCTTAATGAGATGCACAGTGTAAATGCCCTGTAATGAGATGCACAGTGTAAATGCCCCGTAATGAGATGCACAGTGTAAATGCCCCTGTAATGAGATGCGCATTGTAAATGCCCCTGTAATGACATGTGCAGTGTAAATGCCCCTGTAATGAGATGTGCAGTGTAAATGCCCCTGTAATGAGATGCGCAGTGTAAATGCCCCTGTAATGAGAAGCGCAGTGTAAATGCCCCGTAATGAGATGCGCAGTGTAAATGCCCCGTCATGAGATGCGCAGTGTAAATGCCCCGTAATGAGATGCGCAGTGTAAATGCCCTGTAATGAGATGCGCAGTGTAAATGCCCCGTAATGAGATGTGCAGTGTAAATGCCCCTGTAATGAGATGCGCAGTGTAAAGGCCCCTGTAATGAGATGCGCAGTGTAAAGGCCCCTGTAATGAGATGCGCAGTGTAAAGGCCCCTGTAATGAGATGCGCAGTGTAAAGGCCCCTGTAATGATATGCGCCGTGTAAAGCCCTTTGTAATGAGATGCGCCGTGTAAATGCCCCTGTAATGAGATGCGCCGTGTAATTGCCCCTGTAATGAGATGCGCAGTGTAGATGCCCCTGTAATGAGATGCGCAGTGTAAATGCCCCTGAAATTAGATGCGCAGTGTAAAGTATCTTGTAATGAGATGCGCAGTGTAAAGGCCCCAGTAATGAGATGCGCAGTGTAAAGGCCCCTGTAATGAGATGCGCCGTGTAAAGGCCTATGTAATGAGATGCGCCGTGTAAAGGCCCCTGTAATGAGATGCGCCATGTAAAGGCCCCTGTAATGAGATGCGCAATGTAAATGCCCCTGTAATGAGATGCGCAGTGTAAATGCCCCTGTAATGGGATGCCCAGTGTAAATGCCCCTTAATAAGATGCACAGTGTAAATGCCCTGTAATGAGATGCACAGTGTAAATGCCCCGTAATGAGATGCACAGTGTAAATGCCCCTGTAATGAGATGCGCATTGTAAATGCCCCTGTAATGACATGTGCAGTGTAAATGCCCCTGTAATGAGATGCGCAGTGTAAATGCCCCTGTAATGAGATGCGCAGTGTAAATGCCCCTGTAATGAGATGTGCAGTGTAAATGCCCCTGTAATGAGAAGCGCAGTGTAAATGCCCCGTAATGAGATGCGCAGTGTAAATGCCCCGTCATGAGATGCGCAGTGTAAATGCCCCGTAATGAGATGCGCAGTGTAAATGCCCTGTAATGAGATGCGCAGTGTAAATGCCCCGTAATGAGATGCACAGTGTAAATGCCCCTGTAATGAGATGCACAGTGTAAATGCCCCGTAATGAGATGCGCAGTGTGAATGCCCTGTAATGAGATGCGCAGTGTAAATGCCCCGTAATGAGATGCGCAGTGTAAATGCCCCTGTAATGAGATGCGCAGTGTAAATGCCCGTCAGTGCTATGCAATAATAATATCCTTATCCCTTTGTGTACAGCGCCGCCGTCACTGTCAGTGCTATGTAATACTATCCTTATCCCTGTATGTACAGCGCCGCCCTCACTGTCAGTGCTATGTAATACAATCCTTATCCCTGTATGTACAGCGCCGCCGTCACTGTCAGTTCTATGTAATACTATCCTTATCCCTGTATGTACAGCGCCGCCGTCACTGTCACTGCTATGTAATAATACTATCCTTATCCCTGTATGTACAGCGCCGTCGTCACTTTCAGGGCTATGTAATAATAATATCCTTATCCCTGTATGTACAGCGCCGCCGTCACTGTCATTGCTATGTAATACTATCCTTATCCCTGTATGTACAGCCGCCGTCACTGTCAGTGCTATGTAATAATACTATCCTTATCCCTGTATGTACAGCGCCGCCGTCACTGTCAGTGCTATGTAATAATAATATCCTTATCCCTGTATGTACAGTGCGCTGTCACTGTAATTGCTCGTCACAAGCCGAGATACAGTTCCATAGAAACTTGCCGTTTTACCGCTGAACCTAAAAATGGGTAGAAAGTACTTTTTCTCCCTTCCTGTTAATGCCACAGACTTCGCCTTTACAGGGCACACGTTTTCTATCTTCCCCGCTTCAGCCCATGAAATATTGAGCTTCAAATCTGTTGTTAACATTGTGTAAAAAAGTTGCTCACAGCTGTTCTAGGAACACATTGTGAAATCGCGTATATCTTTGCTTCTACACATAGGAATGTATTGTGCTTTGCTTTACACACTATTCTACAGTCAAGAGGAGAGAATTCATCAAGTTTAATAAGCAAAAACACTGTATAAGTCGAATTTCAGCATTTTTGTGTGACCGGGAAAACCACAGTCACAAGACGAGATGCAGTTCCATAGAAACTTGCCATTTTACCGCTGAACCTAAAAATGGGTAGAAAGTACTTTTTCTCCCTTCCTGTTAATGCCACAGACTTCGCCTTTACAGGGCACACGTTTTCTATCTTCCCCGCTTCAGCCCATGAAATATTGAGCTTCAAATGTGTTGTTAACATTGTGTAAAAAAGTTGCTCACAGCTGTTCTAGGAACACATTGTGAAATCGCGTATATCTTTGCTTCTACACATAGCAATGTATTGTGCTTTGCTTTACACACTATTCTACAGTCAAGAGGAGAGAATTCATCAAGTTTAATAAGCAAAAACACTGTATAAGTCGAATTTCAGCATTTTTGTGTGACCGGGAAAACCACAGTCACAATCCGAGATGCAGTTCCATAGAAACTTGCCATTTTACCGCTGAACCTAAAAATGGGTAGAAAGTACTTTTTCTCCCTTCCTGTTAATGCCACAGACTTCGCCTTTACAGGGCACACGTTTTCTATCTTCCCCGCTTCAGCCCATGAAATATTGAGCTTCAAATCTGTTGTTAACGTGGTGTATAAAAGTTGCTCACAGCTGTTCTAGGAACACATTGTGAAATCGCGTATATCTTTGCTTCTACACATACCAATGTATTGTGCTTTGCTTTACACACTATTCTACAGTCAAGAGGAGAGAATTCATCAAGTTTAATAAGCAAAAACACTGTATAAGTCGAATTTCAGCATTTTTGTGTGACCGGGAAAACCACAGTCTCAAGCCGAGATGCAGTTCCATAAAAACTTGCCATTTTACCGCTGAACCTAAAAATGGGTAGATAGTACTTTTTCTCCCTTCCTATTAATGCCACAGACTTCGCCTTTACAGGGCACACGTTTTCTATCTTCCCCGCTTCAGCCCATGAAATATTGAGCTTCAAATGTGTTGTTAACGTTGTATAAAAAAGTTGGTCACAGCTGTTCTAGGAACACATTGTGAAATCGCGTATATCTTTTCTTCTACACATAGGAATGTATTGTGCTTTGCTTAACACACTATTCTACAGTCAAGAGGAGAGAATTCATGAAGTTTAATAAGCAAAAACACTGTATAAGTCGAATTTCAGCATTTTTGTGTGACCGGGAAAACCACAGTCACAAGACGAGATGCAGTTCCATAGAAACTTGCCATTTTACCGCTGAACCTAAAAATGGGTAGAAAGTACTTTTTCTCCCTTCCTGTTAATGCCACAGACTTCCCCTTTACAGGGCACACGTTTTCTATCTTCCCCGCTTCAGCCCATGAAATATTGAGCTTCAAATGTGTTGTTAACATTGTGTAAAAAAGTTGCTCACAGCTGTTCTAGGAACACATTGTGAAATCGCGTATATCTTTTCTTCTACACATAGGAATGTATTGTGCTTTGCTTTACACACTATTCTACAGTCAAGAGGAGAGAATTCATCAAGTTTAATAAGCAAAAACACTGTATAAGTCGAATTTCAGCATTTTTGTGTGACCGGGAAAACCACAGTCACAAGCCGAGATGCAGTTCCATAGAAACTTGCCATTTTACCGCTGAACCTAAAAATGGGTAGAAAGTACTTTTTCTCCCTTCCTGTTAATGCCACAGACTTCGCCTTTACAGGGCACACGTTTTCTATCTTCCCCGCTTCAGCCCATGAAATATTGAGCTTCAAATCTGTTGTTAACATTGTGTAAAAAAGTTGCTCACAGCTGTTCTAGGAACACATTGTGAAATCGCGTATATCTTTGCTTCTACACATAGCAATGTATTGTGCTTTGCTTTACACACTATTCTACAGTCAAGAGGAGAGAATTCATCAAGTTTAATAAGCAAAAACACTGTATAAGTCGAATTTCAGCATTTTTGTGTGACCGGGAAAACCACAGTCACAAGCCGAGATGCAGTTCCATAGAAACTTGCCATTTTACCGCTGAACCTAAAAATGGGTAGAAAGTACTTTTTCTCCCTTCCTGTTAATGCCACAGACTTCGCCTTTACAGGGCACACGTTTTCTATCTTCCTCGCTTCAGCCCATGAAATATTGAGCTTCAAATGTGTTGTTAACGTGGTGTAAAAAAGTTGCTCACAGCTGTTCTAGGAACACATTGTGAAATCGCGTATATCTTTTCTTCTACACATAGGAATGTATTGTGCTTTGCTTAACACACTATTCTACAGTCAAGAGGAGAGAATTCATCAAGTTTAATAAGCAAAAACACTGTATAAGTCGAATTTCAGCATTTTTGTGTGACCGGGAAAACCACAGTCACAAGCCGAGATGCAGTTCCATAGAAACTTGCCATTTTACCGCTGAACCTAAAAATGGGTAGAAAGTACTTTTTCTCCCTTCCTATTAATGCCACAGACTTCGCCTTTACAGGGCACACGTTTTCTATCTTCCCCGCTTCAGCCCATGAAATATTGAGCTTCAAATGTGTTGTTAACGTTGTGTAAAAAAGTTGCTCACAGCTGTTCTAGGAACACATTGTGAAATCGCGTATATCTTTTCTTCTACATATAGGAATGTATTGTGCTTTGCTTTACACACTATTCTACAGTCAAGAGGAGAGAATTCATCAAGTTTAATAAGCAAAAACTCTCTATAAGTCGAATTTCAGCATTTTTGTGTGACCGGGAAAACCACAGTCACAAGCCGAGATGCAGTTCCATAGAAACTTGCCGTTTTACCGCTGAACCTAAAAATGGGTAGAAAGTACTTTTTCTCCCTTCCTATTAATGCCACAGACTTCGCCTTTACAGGGCACACGTTTTCTATCTTCCCCGCTTCAGCCCATGAAATATTGAGCTTCAAATCTGTTGTTAACGTGGTGTAAAAAATTTGCTCACAGCTGTTCTAGGAACACATTGTGAAATCGCGTATATCTTTGCTTCTACACATAGCAATGTATTGTGCTTTGCTTTACACACTATTCTACAGTCAAGAGGAGAGAATTCATCAAGTTTAATAAGCAAAAACACTGTATAAGTCAATTTTCAGCATTATTGTGTTTGGGAAAACCACAGTCACAAGCCGAGATGCAGTTCCATAGAAACTTGCCATTTTACCGCTGAACCTAAAAATGGGTAGAAAGTACTTTTTCTCCCTTCCTGTTAATGCCACAGACTTCGCCTTTACAGGGCACACGTTTTCTATCTTCCCCGCTTCAGCCCATGAAATATTGAGCTTCAAATCTGTTGTTAACGTGGTGTAAAAAAGTTGCTCACAGCTGTTCTAGGAACACATTGTGAAATCGCGTATATCTTTGCTTCTACACATAGCAATGTATTGTGCTTTGCTTTACACACTATTCTACAGTCAAGAGGAGAGAATTCATCAAGTTTAATAAGCAAAAACACTGTATAAGTCGAATTTCAGCATTATTGTGTGACCGGGAAAACCACAGTCACAAGCCGAGATGCAGTTCCATAGAAACTTGCCATTTTACCGCTGAACCTAAAAATGGGTAGAAAGTACTTTTTCTCCCTTCCTGTTAATGCCACAGACTTCGCCTTTACAGGGCACACGTTTTCTATCTTCCCCGCTTCAGCCCATGAAATATTGAGCTTCAAATGTGTTGTTAACGTTGTGTAAAAAAGTTGCTCACAGCTGTTCTAGGAACACATTGTGAAATCGCGTATATCTTTTCTTCTACACATAGGAATGTATTGTGCTTTGCTTTACACACCATTCTACAGTCAAGAGGAGAGAATTCATCAAGTTTAATAAGCAAAAACTCTGTATAAGTCGAATTTCAGCATTTTTGTGTGACCGGGAAAACCACAGTCACAAGCCGAGATGCAGTTCCATAGAAACTTGCCATTTTACCGCTGAACCTAAAAATGGGTAGAAAGTACTTTTTCTCCCTTCCTGTTAATGCCACAGACTTCGCCTTTACAGGGCACACGTTTTCTATCTTCCCCGCTTCAGCCCATGAAATATTGAGCTTCAAATGTGTTGTTAACATTGTGTAAAAAAGTTGCTCACAGCTGTTCTAGGAACACATTGTGAAATCGCGTATATCTTTGCTTCTACACATAGGAATGTATTGTGCTTTGCTTTACACACTATTCTACAGTCAAGAGGAGAGAATTCATCAAGTTTAATAAGCAAAAACCCTGTATAAGTCGAATTTCAGCATTTTTGTGTGACCGGGAAAACCACAGTCACAAGCCGAGATGCAGTTCCATAGAAACTTGCCATTTTACCGCTGAACCTAAAAATGGGTAGAAAGTACTTTTTCTCCCTTCCTGTTAATGCCACAGACTTCGCCTTTACAGGGCACACGTTTTCTATCTTCCCCGCTTCAGCCCATGAAATATTGAGCTTCAAATCTGTTGTTAACGTGGTGTAAAAAAGTTGCTCACAGCTGTTCTAGGAACACATTGTGAAATCGCGTATATCTTTGCTTCTACACATAGCAATGTATTGTGCTTTGCTTTACACACTATTCTACAGTCAAGAGGAGAGAATTCATCAAGTTTAATAAGCAAAAACACTGTATAAGTCAATTTTCAGCATTATTGTGTGACCGGGAAAACCACAGTCACAAGCCGAGATGCAGTTCCATAGAAACTTGCCATTTTACCGCTGAACCTAAAAATGGGTAGAAAGTACTTTTTCTCCCTTCCTGTTAATGCCACAGACTTCGCCTTTACAGGGCACACGTTTTCTATCTTCCCCGCTTCAGCCCATGAAATATTGAGCTTCAAATGTGTTGTTAACATTGTGTAAAAAAGTTGCTCACAGCTGTTCTAGGAACACATTGTGAAATCGCGTATATCTTTGCTTCTACACATAGGAATGTATTGTGCTTTGCTTTACACACTATTCTACAGTCAAGAGGAGAGAATTCATCAAGTTTAATAAGCACAAACACTGTATAAGTCGAATTTCAGCATTTTTGTGTGACCGGGAAAACCACAGTCACAAGCCGAGATGCAGTTCCATAGAAACTTGCCATTTTACCGCTGAACTTAAAAATGGGTAGAAAGTACTTTTTCTCCCTTCCTGTTAATGCCACAGACTTCGCCTTTACAGGGCACACGTTTTCTATCTTCCCCGCTTCAGCCCATGAAATATTGAGCTTCAAATGTGTTGTTAACATTGTGTAAAAAAGTTGCTCACAGCTGTTCTAGGAACACATTGTGAAATCGCGTATATCTTTGCTTCTACACATAGGAATGTATTGTGCTTTGCTTTACACACTATTCTACAGTCAAGAGGAGAGAATTCATCAAGTTTAATAAGCACAAACACTGTATAAGTCGAATTTCAGCATTTTTGTGTGACCGGGAAAACCACAGTCACAAGCCGAGATGCAGTTCCATAGAAACTTGCCATTTTACCGCTGAACCTAAAAATGGGTAGAAAGTACTTTTTCTCCCTTTCTGTTAATGCCACAGACTTGGCCTTTACAGGGCACACGTTTTCTATCTTCCCCGCTTCAGCCCATGAAATATTGAGCTTCAAATGTGTTGTTAACATTGTGTAAAAAAGTTGCTCACAGCTGTTCTAGGAACACATTGTGAAATCGCGTATATCTTTTCTTCTACACATAGGAATGTACACTGGCGACACACTTTATTCGAGCTTGGCTAGTCCCACGAATTCGGGTATACCCGGGTGTATTGAGGTTTGTGACTGTTTTCTGCCCGAGTGCATTGAGTTATTTTCCAAGCAGGGATTGAAGCATTTTATTCCCGCTGGCTGCAATACTGCACAGTATATATATATAAACTGCATTACAATTCATGAATTTATGCCATCTGGTAGACACGCGAAGCATTGCAGCCTATTAAATCCTAATCATTATCATTTAACAGATCAGCCGCCCATCAGCCAGGCATGAACCCAGGCTGGGAAGGCAAACGCAACGGGGCTTGTCAGAGGTTAGGAGCGGCGCATTCCAGGTATCTGCCAGGTACATACCGGGTATTTGCTCGAATAAAGTGTGTCGGTGCAGTATTGTGCTTTGCTTAACACACTATTCTACAGTCAAGAGGAGAGAATTCATGAAGTTTAATAAGCAAAAACACTGTATAAGTCGAATTTCAGCATTTTTGTGTGACCGGGAAAACCACAGTCACAAGCCGAGATGCAGTTCCATAGAAACTTGCCATTTTACCGCTGAACCTAAAAATGGGAAAAAGTACTTTTTCTCCCTTCCTGTTAATGCCACAGACTTCGCCTTTACAGGGCACACGTTTTCTATCTTCCCCGCTTCAGCCCATGAAATATTGAGCTTCAAATGTGTTGTTAACTTTGTGTAAAAAAGTTGCTGAAAATTAACGTGCGCGTCTTTAACTCTTCCCGAGGGACTTAGAAGAATTTTGTGATATTTTTTATTAAAATGGTGTATAAGGGTATATATATAAATATATTTTATGCACTGTATATGAGCTGGCGATTTCTAAGTCTGTGGTTCCGAGAGGGGGTAACCAGGCTCACTAATAAAGGTCAAGCCACTTGGCTGCCAGAATGCCCTGCTTCAGCACAGACCAGAAAGGCATTGTGATAAGCGTATCCCCGGTATAGTCAGGAGTTAATGGGAGTTGTCCCCGTCCCCCCAGTATACGGCCAGAACCATGGACCCGGTACTTGTGGTTTGGACTGTCTCCAACCAGCCATAATGTTGTGAGAGTGAAATTATGTCTAAGTCCAGCTTTGGTACATTAGAAGCAACTCTGAAACTTAACCTAAGCGTTTTTCGAAGCTACTTTTTAGCTAACTTCTTATAGGAAGGGATAAGGATGGTATTATTACATAGCACTGACAGTGACGGCGGCGTTGTACATACAGGGATAAGGATAGTATTACATAGCACTGACAGTGACGGCGGGGCTGTACATACAGGGATAAGAATAGTATTATTGCACAGCACTGACAGTGACGGCGGCGCTGCACATACAGGGTTAAGGATAGCATTATTACATAGCACTGACAGTGACGGCGGCGCTGTACATACAGGGATAAGGATAGGATATATAAGACAGTACTGACAGTGACGGCGGCACTTATCCCTGTATGTACAGCGCCGCCGTCACTGTCAGTGCTATGTAATAATACTATCCTTATCCCTGTATGTACAGCGCCGCCATCACTGTCAGTGAGTAGAAAGTACTTTTCTCCACCCCTGTTATTGCCACAGACTTGCCCTTTACAGGGCGCCGCCGTCACTGTCAGTGCTATGTAATACAATCCTTATCCCTGTATCTACAGCGCCGCCGTCACATTCACTGCTATGTAATAATACTATCCTTATCCCTGTATGGACAGTGCCGCCGTCACTGTCACTGCTTTGCAATAATACTATCCTTATCTCTGTATGTACAGCGCCGCCGTCACTGTCAGTGCTATGTAATAATACTATTCTTATCCCTGTATGTACAACGCCGCCATTACTGTCAGTGCTATGTAATTGTACATACAGGGATAAGGATAGTATTACATAGCAATGACAGTGACAGCGCACTGTACATACAGGGATAAGGATATTATTATTACATAGCACTGACAGTGACGGCGGCGCTGTACATACAGGGATAAGGATAGTATTATTACATAGCACTGACAGTGACGGCGGCGCTGTACATACAGGGATAAGGATAGTATTATTACATAGCACTGACAGTGACGTGGCGCTGTACATACAGGGATAAGGATAGTATTATTACATAGCACTGACAGTGATGGTGGAACTGTACATAACGGGATAAGGATAGTATTATTACATAGCACTGACAGTGACGGCGGCGCTGTACACACAGGGATAAGGATAGTATTACATAGCACTGACAGTGACGTGGCGCTGTACATACAGGGATAAGGATAGTATTACATAGCACTGACAGTGACGGCGACGCTGTACATACAGGGATAAGGATAGTATTACACAGCACTGACAGTGACGGCGGCGCTGTACATACAGGGATAAGGATAGTATTACATAGCACTGACAGTGACGGCGGCGCTGTACATACAGGGATAAGGATATTATTATTACATAGCACTGACAGTGACGATGGCGCTGTACATACAGGGATAAGGATAGTATTATTACATAGCAGTGACAGTGACGGTGGCGCTGTACATACAGGGATAAGGATAGTATTACATAGAACTGACAGTGACGGCGGCGCTGTACATACAGGGATAAGGATAGTATTACATAGCACTGACAGTGAGGGCGGTGCTGTACATACAGGGATAAGGATAGTAATACACAGCACTGACAGTGACGGCGGCGCTGTACATACAGGGATAAGGATAGTATTACATAGCACTGACAGTGACGGCGGCGCTGTACACAAAGGGATAAGGATATTATTATTGCATAGCACTGACGGGCATTTACACTGCGCATCTCATTACAGGGGCATTTACACTGCGCATCTCATTACAGGGCATTTACACTGCGCATCTCATTACGGGGCATTTACACTGCGCATCTCATTACAGGGGCATTTACACTGTGCATCTCATTACGGGGCATTTACACTGCGCATCTCATTACAGGGCATTTACACTGCGCATCTCATTACGCAGCATTTACACTGCGCATCTCATTAAAGGGGCATTTACACTGCGCATCTCATTACGGGGCATTTACACTGCGCTTCTCATTACAGGGGCATTTACACTGCGCATCTCATTACAGGGGCATTTACACTGCGCATGTCATTACAGGGGCATTTACAATGCGCATCTCATTACAGGGGCATTTACACTGTGCATCGCATTACGGGGCATTTACACTGCGCATCTCATTACAGGGCATTTACACTGTGCATCTCATTAAGGGGCATTTACACTGGGCATCCCATTACGGGGCATTTACACTGCGCATCTCATTACAGTGGCATTTACATTGCGCATCTCATTACAGGGGCCTTTACACGGCGCATCTCATTACAGGGGCCTTTACACGGCGCATCTCATTACATAGGCCGTTACACGGCGCATCTCATTACAGGGGCCTTTACACTGCGCATCTCATTACAGGGGCCTTTACACTGCGCATCTAATTACAAGGGCCTTTACACTGCGCATCTCATTACAGGGGCATTTACACTGTGCATCTCATTACGGGGCATTTACACTGCGCATCTCATTACAGGGCATTTACACTGCGCATCTCATTACGGGGCATTTACACTGCGCATCTCATTAAAGGGGCATTTACACTGCGCATCTCATTACGGGGCATTTACACTGCGCATCTCATTACAGGGGCATTTACACTGCGCATGTCATTACAGGGGCATTTACAATGCGCATCTCATTACAGGGCATTTACACTGTGCATCTCATTAAGGGGCATTTACACTGGGCATCCCATTACGGGGCATTTACACTGCGCATCTCATTACAGTGGCATTTACATTGCGCATCTCATTACAGGGGCCTTTACACGGCGCATCTCATTACAGGGGCCTTTACACGGCGCATCTCATTACATAGGCCGTTACACGGCGCATCTCATTACAGGGGCCTTTACACTGCGCATCTCATTACAGGGGCCTTTACACTGCGCATCTAATTACAAGGGCCTTTACACTGCGCATCTCATTACAGGGGCATTTACACTGCGCATCTCATTACAGGGGCATCTACACTGCGCATCTCATTACAGGGGCAATTACACGGCGCATCTCATTACAGGGGCATTTACACGGCGCAACTCATTACAAGGGCCTTTACACGGCGCATATCATTACAGGGGCATTTACACTGCGCATCTCATTACAGGGGCCTTTACACTGCGCATCTCATTACAGGGGCCTTTACACTGCGCATCTCATTACAGGGGCCTTTACACTGCGCATCTCATTACAGGGGCATTTACACTGCGCATCTCATTACAGGGGCATTTACACTTGGCATCTCATTACAGGGGC
The DNA here is from genome assembly GCF_040206685.1 of Ascaphus truei. Classification (NCBI taxonomy): domain Eukaryota; kingdom Metazoa; phylum Chordata; class Amphibia; order Anura; family Ascaphidae; genus Ascaphus; species Ascaphus truei. The sequence continues at coordinate 214,288 of NW_027456257.1, read as the reverse complement.
ATTTACACTGGGCATCTCATTACAGGGGGCATTTACACTGCACATCTCATTAAGGGGCATTTACACTGCGCATCTCATTAAGGGGCATTTACACTGCGCATCTCATTACGGGGCATTTACACTGCGCATCTCATTACAGGGGCATTTACACTGCGCATCTCATTACAGGGGCCTTTACACTGCGCATCTCATTATGGGGCCTTTACACTGCGCATCTCATTACAGGGGCCTTTACACTGCGCATCTCATTACTGGGCATTTACACTGCGCATCTCATTACAGGGGCATTTACACTGCGCATCTCATTACAGGGGCATTTACACTGCGCATCTCATTACAGGGACATTTACACTGCGCATCTCATTACAGGGGCATTTACACTGCGCATCTCATTAAAGGGGCCTTTACACTGCGCATCTCATTACGGGGCTTTTACACAGCGCATCTCATTAAAGGGGCCTTTACACTGCGCATCTCATTACGGGGCTTTTGCACTGCGCATCTCATTACAGGGGCCTTTACACTGCGCATCTCATTACGGGGCATTTACACTGCGCATCTCATTACAGGGGCATTTACACTGCGCATCTCATTACAGGGGCATTTACACTGGGCATCTCATTACAGGGGCATTTACACTGCGCATCTCATTACAGGGGCATTTACATGGCGCATCTCATTACAGGGGCCTTTCCACTGCGCATCTCATTACAGGGGCCTTTACACTGCGCATCTCATTACAGGGGCCTCTACACTGCGCATCTCATTACGGGGCCTCTACACTGCGCATCTCATTACAGGGGCATTTACACTGCGCATCTCATTAAAGGGGCATTTACACTGCGCATCTCATTACAGGGGCATATACACTGCGCATCTCATTACAGGGGCATTTACACTGCACATCTCATTACAGGGGCATTTACACTGCGCATCTCATTACAGGGGCATTTACACTGCGCATCTCATTACAGGGGCATTTAGACTGCGCATCTCATTACGGGGCATTTACACTGTGCATCTCATTAAGGGGCATTTACACTGGGCATCTCATTACGGTGCATTTACACTGTGCATCTCATTACAGGGGCATTTATACTGCGCATCTCATTACAGGGGCCTTTACACGGCGCATCTCATTACAGGGGCCTTTACACGGCGCATCTCATTACAGGGGCCTTTACACGGCACATCTCATTACAGGGGCCTTTACATGGCGCATCTCATTACAGGGGCCTTTACACGGCGCATCTCATTACAGGGGCCTTTACACTGCGCATCTCATTACAAGGGCCTTTACACTGCGCATCTCATTACAGGGGCATTTACACTGCACATCTCATTACAGGGGCATTTACACTGCGCATCTCATTACAGGGGCATTTACACGGCGCATCTCATTACAGGGGCATTTACAGGGCGCATCTCATTACAGGGGCCTTTACACGGCGCATCTCATTACAGGGGCCTTTACACTGCGCATCTCATTACAGGGGCCTTTACTGTAAGTGCTATGTAATACTATCCTTATCCCTGTGTGTACAGCGCCGCCGTCACTGTCAGTGCTATGTAATAATACTATCCTTATCCCTGTATGGACAGTGCCGCCGTCACTGTCACTGCTTTGCAATAATACTATCCTTATCTCTGTATGTACAGCGCCGCCGTCACTGTCAGTGCTATGTAATAATACTATTCTTATCCCTGTATGTACAACGCCGCCATTACTGTCAGTGCTATGTAATTGTACATACAGGGATAAGGATAGTATTACATAGCAATGACAGTGACAGCGCACTGTACATACAGGGATAAGGATATTATTATTACATAGCACTGACAGTGACGGCGGCGCTGTACATACAGGGATAAGGATAGTATTATTACATAGCACTGACAGTGACGGCGGCGCTGTACATACAGGGATAAGGATAGTATTATTACATAGCACTGACAGTGACGTGGCGCTGTACATACAGGGATAAGGATAGTATTATTACATAGCACTGACAGTGATGGTGGAACTGTACATAACGGGATAAGGATAGTATTATTACATAGCAGTGACAGTGACGGTGGCGCTGTACATACAGGGATAAGGATAGTATTACATAGAACTGACAGTGACGGCGGCGCTGTACATACAGGGATAAGGATAGTATTACATAGCACTGACAGTGAGGGCGGTGCTGTACATACAGGGATAAGGATAGTAATACACAGCACTGACAGTGACGGCGGCGCTGTACATACAGGGATAAGGATAGTATTACATAGCACTGACAGTGACGGCGGCGCTGTACACAAAGGGATAAGGATATTATTATTGCATAGCACTGACGGGCATTTACACTGCGCATCTCATTACAGGGGCATTTACACTGCGCATCTCATTACAGGGCATTTACACTGCGCATCTCATTACGGGGCATTTACACTGCGCATCTCATTACAGGGGCATTTACACTGTGCATCTCATTACGGGGCATTTACACTGCGCATCTCATTACAGGGCATTTACACTGCGCATCTGATTACGCAGCATTTACACTGCTCATCTCATTAAAGGGGCATTTACACTGCGCATCTCATTACGGGGCATTTACACTGCGCTTCTCATTACAGCGGCATTTACACTGCGCATCTCATTACAGGGGCATTTACACTGCGCATGTCATTACAGGGGCATTTACAATGCGCATCTCATTACAGGGGCATTTACACTGTGCATCTCATTACGGGGCATTTTCACTGCGCATCTCATTACAGGGCATTTACACTGTGCATCTCATTAAGGGGCATTTACACTGGGCATCCCATTACGGGGCATTTACACTGCGCATCTCATTACAGTGGCATTTACATTGCGCATCTCATTACAGGGGCCTTTACACGGCGCATCTCATTACAGGGGCCTTTACACTGCGCATCTCATTACATAGGCCGTTACACGGCGCATCTCATTACAGGGGCCTTTACACTGCGCATCTCATTACAGGGGCCTTTACACTGCGCATCTAATTACAAGGGCCTTTACACTGCGCATCTCATTACAGGGGCATTTACACTGTGCATCTCATTACGGGGCATTTACACTGCGCATCTCATTACAGGGCATTTACACTGCGCATCTCATTACGGGGCATTTACACTGCGCATCTCATTAAAGGGGCATTTACACTGCGCATCTCATTACGGGGCATTTACACTGCGCATCTCATTACAGGGGCATTTACACTGCGCATGTCATTACAGGGGCATTTACAATGCGCATCTCATTACAGGGCATTTACACTGTGCATCTCATTAAGGGGCATTTACACTGGGCATCCCATTACGGGGCATTTACACTGCGCATCTCATTACAGTGGCATTTACATTGTGCATCTCATTACAGGGGCCTTTACACGGCGCATCTCATTACAGGGGCCTTTACACGGCGCATCTCATTACATAGGCCGTTACACGGCGCATCTCATTACAGGGGCCTTTACACTGCGCATCTCATTACAGGGGCCTTTACACTGCGCATCTAATTACAAGGGCCTTTACACTGCGCATCTCATTACAGGGGCATTTACACTGCGCATCTCATTACAGGGGCATCTACACTGCGCATCTCATTACAGGGGCAATTACACGGCGCATCTCATTACAGGGGCATTTACACGGCGCAACTCATTACAAGGGCCTTTACACGGCGCATATCATTACAGGGGCCTTTACACTGTGCATCTCATTACAGGGGCCTTTAACTGCGCATCTCATTACAGGGGCCTTTACACTGCGCATCTCATTACAGGGGCCTTTACACTGCGCATCTCATTACAGGGGCATTTACACTGCGCATCTCATTACAGGGGCATTTACACTTGGCATCTCATTACAGGGGCATTTACACTGGGCATCTCATTACAGGGGGCATTTACACTGCACATCTCATTAAGGGGCATTTACACTGCGCATCTCATTAAGGGGCATTTACACTGCGCATCTCATTACGGGGCATTTACACTGCGCATCTCATTACAGGGGCATTTACACTGCGCATCTCATTACAGGGGCCTTTACACTGCGCATCTCATTATGGGGCCTTTACACTGCGCATCTCATTACAGGGGCCTTTACACTGCGCATCTCATTACTGGGCATTTACACTGCGCATCTCATTACAGGGGCATTTACACTGCGCATCTCATTACAGGGGCATTTACACTGCGCATCTCATTACAGGGACATTTACACTGCGCATCTCATTACAGGGGCATTTACACTGCGCATCTCATTACAGGGGCATTTACACTGCGCATCTCATTAAAGGGGCCTTTACACTGCGCATCTCATTACGGGGCTTTTACACTGCGCATCTCATTAAAGGGGCCTTTACACTGCGCATCTCATTACGGGGCTTTTGCACTGCGCATCTCATTACAGGGGCCTTTACACTGCGCATCTCATTACGGGGCATTTACACTGCGCATCTCATTACAGGGGCATTTACACTGCGCATCTCATTACAGGGGCATTTACACTGGGCATCTCATTACAGGGGCATTTACACTGCGCATCTCATTACAGGGGCATTTACATGGCGCATCTCATTACAGGGGCCTTTCCACTGCGCATCTCATTACAGGGGCCTTTACACTGCGCATCTCATTACAGGGGCCTCTACACTGCGCATCTCATTACGGGGCCTCTACACTGCGCATCTCATTACAGGGGCATTTACACTGCGCATCTCATTAAAGGGGCATTTACACTGCGCATCTCATTACAGGGGCATATACACTGCGCATCTCATTACAGGGGCATTTACACTGCACATCTCATTACAGGGGCATTTACACTGCGCATCTCATTACAGGGGCATTTACACTGCGCATCTCATTACAGGGGCATTTAGACTGCGCATCTCATTACGGGGCATTTACACTGTGCATCTCATTAAGGGGCATTTACACTGGGCATCTCATTACGGTGCATTTACAATGCGCATCTCATTACAGGGGCATTTATACTGCGCATCTCATTACAGGGGCCTTTACACGGCGCATCTCATTACAGGGGCCTTTACACGGCGCATCTCATTACAGGGGCCTTTACACGGCACATCTCATTACAGGGGCCTTTACATGGCGCATCTCATTACAGGGGCCTTTACACGGCGCATCTCATTACAGGGGCCTTTACACTGCGCATCTCATTACAAGGGCCTTTACACTGCGCATCTCATTACAGGGGCATTTACACTGCACATCTCATTACAGGGGCATTTACACTGCGCATCTCATTACAGGGGCATTTACACGGCGCATCTCATTACAGGGGCATTTACAGGGCGCATCTCATTACAGGGGCCTTTACACGGCGCATCTCATTACAGGGGCCTTTACACTGCACATCTCATTACAGGGGCCTTTACTGTAAGTGCTATGTAATACTATCCTTATCCCTGTGTGTACAGCGCCGCCGTCACTGTCAGTGCTATGTAATAATACTATCCTTATCCCTGTATGTACAGCGCCCCCTGTATGTACAGCGCCGCCGTCACTGTCAGTGCTATGTAATAATATTATCCTTATCCCTGTATGTACAGCGCTGCCGTCACTGTCAGTGCTATGTAATAATACTATCCTTATCTCTGTATGTACAGTGATGCCGTCACTGTCAGTGCTATGTAATAATACTATCCTTATCCCTGTATGTACAGCGCCGCCGTCACTGTCACTGCTATGTAATAATACTATCCTTATCCCTGTATGTACAGCGCCGCCGTCACTGTCACTGCTATGTAATAATACTATCCTTATCCCTGTATGTACAGCGCCGCCGTTACATAGCACTGACATTGACGGTGGCGCTGTACATACATCTCTCTGCGCTCTTTTTCTCTCTCTGCGCTCTTTCTCTCTCTCTGCGCTCTTTCTTTCTCTCTCTCTGTGCTCTCTCTCTCTCTCTGCGCTCTCTCTCTCTGGGCTCTCTCTCTGTCTGCGCTCTCTCTCTCTCTCTCTGCGCTCTTTCTTTCTCTCTCTGCGCTCTTTCTCTCTCTCTGCGCTCTTTCTTTCTCTCTCTCTCTGCACTCTTTCTTTCTCTCTCTGCGCTCTTTCTCTCTCTCTGCGCTCTTTCTTTCTCTCTCTGCGCTCTTTCTTTCTCTCTCTCTGCGCTCTTTCTTTCTCTCTCTGCGCTCTTTCTCTCTCTCTGCTCTCTTTCTTTCTCTCTCTGCGTTCTTTCTTTCTCTCTCTCTCTGCACTCTTTCTTCCTCTCTCTCTCTGCGCTCTTTCTTTCTCTGCGCTTTTTCTCTCTCTCTGCGCTCTTTCTTTCTTTCTCTCTGTGCGCTCTTTCTTTCTCTCTCTCTCTGCGCTCTTTCTTTCTCTCTCTCTGCGCTCTCTCTCTCTCTCTCTGCGCTCTCTCTCTCTGGGCTCTCTCTCTGTCTGCGCTCTCTCTCTCTCTCTGCGCTCTTTTTTTCTCTTTCTCTCTGCGCTCTTTCTCTCTCTCTCTCTGCGCTCTTTCTCTCTCTCTCTGCGTTCTTTCATCCTCTCTCTGCGCTCTCTCTCTCTCTCTGCGCTCTTTCTTTCTTTCTCTCTCTGCGCTCTTTCTCTCTCTCTCTGCGCTCTTTCTCTCTCTCTGCGCTCTTTCTCTCTCTCTTTGCGCTCTTTCTTTCTCTCTCTCTGCGCTCTTTCTCTCTGCGCTCTTTCTTTCTCTCTCTGCGCTCTTTCTCTCTCTCTGCGCTCTTTCTTTCTCTCTCTCTCTGCACTCTCTCTCTCTGCGCTCTCTCTGCACTCTTTCTCTCTCTCTGCGCTCTTTCTTTCTCTCTCTCTGCGCTCTTTCTCTCTCTCTCTGCGCTCTTTCTCTCTCTCTGCGCTCTTTCTTTCTCTCTCTGCGTTCTTTCTTTCTCTCTCTCTTTGCACTCTTTCTTCCTCTCTCTCTCTGCGCTCTTTCTTTCTCTGCGCTTTTTCTCTCTCTCTGCGCTCTTTCTTTCTTTCTCTCTGCGCTCTTTCTTTCTCTCTGCGCTCTTACTTTCTCTCTGCGCTCTTTCTTTCTCTCTGCGCTCTTTCTCTCTCTCTCTCTGCGCTCTTTTTCTCTCTCTCTCTGCGCTCTTTCTTTCTCAATCTGCGCTCTTTCTTTCTCTCTCTCTCTGCGCTCTTTGTCTCTCTCTGCGCTCTTTCTTTCTCTCTCTGCGCTCTCTCTCTCTCTCTCTGCGCTCTTTCTTTCTCTATCTCTGCGCTCATTCTTTCTCTATCTCTGCGCTCTTTCTCTCTCTCTGTGCTCTTTCTCTCTCTCTGCGCTCTTTCTTTCTCTCTCTCTCTGCACTCTTTCTTTCTCTCTCTGCGCTCTTTCTCTCTCTCTGCGCTCTTTCTTTCTCTCTCTGCGCTCTTTCTTTCTCTCTCTCTGCGCTCTTTCTCTCTCTCTCTGCGCTCTCTCTCTCTCTCTGCACTCTTTCTTCCTCTCTCTCTCTGCGCTCTTTCTTTCTCTGCGCTTTTTCTCTCTCTCTGCGCTCTTTCTTTCTTTCTCTCTGTGCGCTCTTTCTTTCTCTCTCTCTCTGCGCTCTTTCTTTCTCTCTCTCTGCGCTCTCTCTCTCTCTCTCTCTGCGCTCTCTCTCTCTGGGCTCTCTCTCTGTCTGCGCTCTCTCTCTCTCTCTGCGCTCTTTTTTTCTCTTTCTCTCTGCGCTCTTTCTCTCTCTCTCTCTGCGCTCTTTCTCTCTCTCTCTGCGTTCTTTCATCCTCTCTCTGCGCTCTCTCTCTCTCTCTGCGCTCTTTCTTTCTTTCTCTCTCTGCGCTCTTTCTCTCTCTCTCTGCGCTCTTTCTCTCTCTCTGCGCTCTTTCTCTCTCTCTATGCGCTCTTTCTTTCTCTCTCTCTGCGCTCTTTCTCTCTGCGCTCTTTCTTTCTCTCTCTGCGCTCTTTCTCTCTCTCTGCGCTCTTTCTTTCTCTCTCTCTCTGCACTCTCTCTCTCTGCGCTCTCTCTGCACTCTTTCTCTCTCTCTGCGCTCTTTCTTTCTCTCTCTCTGCGCTCTTTCTCTCTCTCTCTGCGCTCTTTCTCTCTCTCTGCGCTCTTTCTCTCTCTATGCGCTCTTTCTTTCTCTCTCTCTGCGCTCTTTCTCTCTGCGCTCTTTCTTTCTCTCTCTGCGCTCTTTCTCTCTCTCTGCGCTCTTTCTTTCTCTCTCTCTCTGCACTCTCTCTCTCTGCGCTCTCTCTGCACTCTTTCTCTCTCTCTGCGCTCTTTCTTTCTCTCTCTCTGCGCTCTTTCTCTCTCTCTCTGCGCTCTTTCTCTCTCTCTGCGCTCTTTCTTTCTCTCTCTGCGTTCTTTCTTTCTCTCTCTCTTTGCACTCTTTCTTCCTCTCTCTCTCTGCACTCTTTCTTTCTCTGCGCTTTTTCTCTCTCTCTGCGCTCTTTCTTTCTTTCTCTCTGCGCTCTTTCTTTCTCTCTGCGCTCTTACTTTCTCTCTGCGCTCTTTCTTTCTCTCTGCGCTCTTTCTCTCTCTCTCTGCGCTCTTTTTCTCTCTCTCTCTGCGCTCTTTCTTTCTCAATCTGCGCTCTTTCTTTCTCTCTCTCTCTGCGCTCTTTGTCTCTCTCTGCGCTCTTTCTTTCTCTCTCTGCGCTCTCTCTCTCTCTCTCTGCGCTCTTTCTTTCTCTATCTCTGCGCTCATTCTTTCTCTATCTCTGCGCTCTTTCTCTCTCTCTGTGCTCTTTCTCTCTCTCTGCGCTCTTTCTTTCTCTCTCTCTCTGCACTCTTTCTTTCTCTCTCTGCGCTCTTTCTCTCTCTCTGCGCTCTTTCTTTCTCTCTCTGCGCTCTTTCTTTCTCTCTCTCTGCGCTCTTTCTCTCTCTCTCTGCGCTCTCTCTCTCTCTCTGCACTCTTTCTTCCTCTCTCTCTCTGCGCTCTTTCTTTCTCTGCGCTTTTTCTCTCTCTCTGCGCTCTTTCTTTCTTTCTCTCTGTGCGCTCTTTCTTTCTCTCTCTCTCTGCGCTCTTTCTTTCTCTCTCTCTGCGCTCTCTCTCTCTCTCTCTCTGCGCTCTCTCTCTCTGGGCTCTCTCTCTGTCTGCGCTCTCTCTCTCTCTCTGCGCTCTTTTTTTCTCTTTCTCTCTGCGCTCTTTCTCTCTCTCTCTCTGCGCTCTTTCTCTCTCTCTCTGCGTTCTTTCATCCTCTCTCTGCGCTCTCTCTCTCTCTCTGCGCTCTTTCTTTCTTTCTCTCTCTGCGCTCTTTCTCTCTCTCTCTGCGCTCTTTCTCTCTCTCTGTGCTCTTTCTCTCTCTCTATGCGCTCTTTCTTTCTCTCTCTCTGCGCTCTTTCTCTCTGCGCTCTTTCTTTCTCTCTCTGCGCTCTTTCTCTCTCTCTGCGCTCTTTCTTTCTCTCTCTCTCTGCACTCTCTCTCTCTGCGCTCTCTCTGCACTCTTTCTCTCTCTCTGCGCTCTTTCTTTCTCTCTCTCTGCGCTCTTTCTCTCTCTCTCTGCGCTCTTTCTCTCTCTCTGCGCTCTTTCTCTCTCTCTATGCGCTCTTTCTTTCTCTCTCTCTGCGCTCTTTCTCTCTGCGCTCTTTCTTTCTCTCTCTGCGCTCTTTCTCTCTCTCTGCGCTCTTTCTTTCTCTCTCTCTCTGCACTCTCTCTCTCTGCGCTCTCTCTGCACTCTTTCTCTCTCTCTGCGCTCTTTCTTTCTCTCTCTCTGCGCTCTTTCTCTCTCTCTCTGCGCTCTTTCTCTCTCTCTGCGCTCTTTCTTTCTCTCTCTGCGTTCTTTCTTTCTCTCTCTCTTTGCACTCTTTCTTCCTCTCTCTCTCTGCGCTCTTTCTTTCTCTGCGCTTTTTCTCTCTCTCTGCGCTCTTTCTTTCTTTCTCTCTGCGCTCTTTCTTTCTCTCTGCGCTCTTACTTTCTCTCTGCGCTCTTTCTTTCTCTCTGCGCTCTTTCTCTCTCTCTCTGCGCTCTTTTTCTCTCTCTCTCTGCGCTCTTTCTTTCTCAATCTGCGCTCTTTCTTTCTCTCTCTCTCTGCGCTCTTTGTCTCTCTCTGCGCTCTTTCTTTCTCTCTCTGCGCTCTCTCTCTCTCTCTCTGCGCTCTTTCTTTCTCTATCTCTGCGCTCATTCTTTCTCTATCTCTGCGCTCTTTCTCTCTCTCTGTGCTCTTTCTCTCTCTCTGCGCTCTTTCTTTCTCTCTCTCTCTGCACTCTTTCTTTCTCTCTCTGCGCTCTTTCTCTCTCTCTGCGCTCTTTCTTTCTCTCTCTGCGCTCTTTCTTTCTCTCTCTCTGCGCTCTTTCTCTCTCTCTCTGCGCTCTCTCTCTCTCTCTGCACTCTTTCTTCCTCTCTCTCTCTGCGCTCTTTCTTTCTCTGTGCTTTTTCTCTCTCTCTGCGCTCTTTCTTTCTTTCTCTCTGTGCGCTCTTTCTTTCTCTCTCTCTCTGCGCTCTTTCTTTCTCTGCGCTCTTTCTCTCTCTCTGCGCTCTTTCTTTCTCTCTCTCTGCGCTCTCTCTCTCTCTCTGCGCTCTCTCTCTCTGGGCTCTCTCTCTGTCTGCGCTCTCTCTCTCTCTCTGCGCTCTTTTTTTCTCTTTCTCTCTGCGCTCTTTCTCTCTCTCTCTCTCTGCGCTCTTTCTCTCTCTCTCTGCGTTCTTTCATCCTCTCTCTCTGCGCTCTCTCTCTCTCTCTGCGCTCTTTCTTTCTTTCTCTCTCTGCGCTCTTTCTCTCTCTCTCTGCGCTCTTTCTCTCTCTCTGCGCTCTTTCTCTCTCTCTATGCGCTATTTCTTTCTCTCTCTGCGCTCTTTCTCTCTGCGCTCTTTCTTTCTCTCTCTGCGCTCTTTCTCTCTCTCTGCGCTCTTTCTTTCTCTCTCTCTCTGCACTCTCTCTCTCTGCGCTCTCTCTGCACTCTTTCTCTCTCTCTGCGCTCTTTCTTTCTCTCTCTCTGCACTCTTTCTTTCTCTCTCTGCGCTCTTTCTCTCTCTCTGCGCTCTTTCTTTCTCTCTCTGCGCTCTTTCTTTCTCTCTCTCTGCGCTCTTTCTCTCTCTCTCTGCGCTCTTTCTCTCTCTCTGCGCTCTTTCTTTCTCTCTCTGCGTTCTTTCTTTCTCTCTCTCTTTGCACTCTTTCTTCCTCTCTCTCTCTGCGCTCTTTCTTTCTCTGCGCTTTTTCTCTCTCTCTGCGCTCTTTCTTTCTTTCTCTCTGCGCTCTTTCTTTCTCTCTGCGCTCTTACTTTCTCTCTGCGCTCTTTCTTTCTCTCTGCGCTCTTTCTCTCTCTCTCTCTGCGCTCTTTTTCTCTATCTCTATGCACTCTTTCTTTCTCAATCTGCGCTCTTTCTTTCTCTCTCTCTCTGCGCTCTTTGTCTCTCTCTGCGCTCTTTCTTTCTCTCTCTGCGCTCTCTCTCTCTCTCTGCGCTCTTTCTTTCTCTATCTCTGCGCTCATTCTTTCTCTATCTCTGCGCTCTTTCTCTCTCTCTGTGCTCTTTCTCTCTCTCTGCGCTCTTTCTCTCTCTCTCTCTCTGCGCTCTTTCTTTCTCTCTCACACACAAGGCACAGCTATCTCTCACTCCCTGTCACACACGAGGCACAGCTATCTCTCACTCCCTGTCACACACGAGCTACAGCTATCTCTCACTCTCTGTCATACATGAGGCACAGTTATCTCTCACTCCCTGTCACACACGAGGCACAGCTATCTCTCACTCCCTGTCACACATGAGGCACAGTTATCTCTCCCTCCCTGTCACACACGAGGCACAGTGATCTGTGCTGATTATTGAGTGACAGCTGCTCCGCCTGCAACAAAACTCTCTAATTAAACAGAAGCATCTGGCTCAGCGGAGAGATCCTCGGCCCCTCACTCATTGCCCCGGGGGGCGGCCCGGGGTACGTCAGGCACTGCCACCTGCCAATATGTAACACCAGCATCTAATATAGAGCAGGGCCGAGTATCATTCCTGCAGGGATTCCTCTTCTCGAGACTTAACCCCTTTTGGGGTTACATTTGACATGACTGTGTCATGACTGTTGACTGTGACATGGAGAGATAGCTGTGCATCGTGTGTGTGATAGTGAGAGATTACTGTTCATCGTGTGTGTGTGACAGTGAGAGATAGTTGTGCATCGTGTGTGTGTGACAGGGAGAGATAGCTGTGCATCGTGTGTGTGACATGGAGAGATTACTGTTCATCGTGTGTGTGTGTGACAGTGAAAGATAGTTGTGCATCGTGTGTGTGTGACAGGGAGAGATAGCTGTGCATCGTGTGTGTGACATGGAGAGATAGCTTTGCATCGTGTGTGTGTGTCAGGGAGTGAGAGATAGCTGTGCATCGTGTGTGTGTATGACAGGGAGAGATAGCTGTGCATCGTGTGTGTGTCAGGGAGTGAGAGATAGCTGTGCATCGTGTGTGTGTGTCAGGGAGTGAGAGATAGCTGTGCATCGTGTGTGACAGTGATAGATAGCTGTGCATCGTGTGTGTGTGACAGTGAGAGATAGCTGTGCATCGTGTGTGTGTGACAGTGAGAGTTAGCTATGCATCGTGTGCGTGTGACAGGGAGAGATAGCATTGCTTCGTGTGTGTGTGTGTGACAGGGAGAGATAGCTGTGCATCGTGTGTGTGTGACAGTGAGAGATAGCGGTGCATCATGTGTGTGTGACAGTGAGAGATAGCTGTGCATCGTGTGTGTGTGTGACAGTGATAGATAGCTGTGCATCGTGTGTGTGTGACAGGGATAGATAGCTGTGCATTGTGTGTGTGTGTGACAGGGAGAGATAGCTGTGCATCGTGTGTGTGTCAGGGAGTGAGAGATAGCTGTGCATCATGTGTGTGTGACAGGGAGAGATAGCTGTGCATTGTGTGTGACATTGAGAGATAGCTGTGCATCGGGTGTGTGTGTGTGACAGGGAGAGATAGCTGTTCATCGTGTGTGTGTGTGTCAAGGAGTGAGAGATAGTTGTGAATCTTGTGTGTGTCAGGGAGTGAGAGATAGCTGTGCATCGTGTGAGTGTTTCAGGGAGTGATAGATAGCTGTGCATCGTGTGAGTGTGACAGTGAGAGTTAGCTGTGCATCGTGTGTCTGTGACAGGGAGAGATAGATGTGCATCGTGTGTGTGACAGGGAGAGATAGCTGTGCATTGTGTGTGTGTGACAGGGAGAGATAGCTGTGCATCGTGTGTGTGAGACAGGGAGAGAAAGCTGTGCATCGTGTGTGTGTGACAGAGAGAGATAGCTGTGCATCGTGTGTGTGTCAGGGAGTGAGAGATAGCTGTGCATCGTGTGTGTGTGTGACAGGGAGAGATAGCTGTGCATTGTGTGTGTGTGAAAGGGAGAGATAGCTGTGCATCGTGTGTGTGTCAGGGAGTGAGAGATAGTTGTGCATCGTGTGTGTGAGACAGTGAGAGATAGCTGTGCATTGTGTGTGTGTGACAGTGAGAGATAGCTGTGCATCGTGTGTGTGTGACAGGGAGAGATAGCTGTGCATCGTGTGTGTGTCAGGGAGTGAGAGATAGCTGTGCATCATGTGTGTGTGACAGGGAAAGATAGCTGTGCATTGTGTGTGTGTGTGACAGTGAGAGATATCTGTGCATCGTGTGTGTGTGACAGGGAGAGATAGCTCTTCATCGTGTGTGTGTGTGTGTGTCATTGAGTGAGAGATAGTTGTGCATCGTGTGTGTGTCAGGGAGTGAGAGAAAGCTGTGCATCGTGTGTGTGTTTCAGGGAGTGAGAGATAGCTGTGCATCATGTGTGTGTGTGACAGGGAGAGATAGTTGTACATCGTGTGTGCATCTCTCACTGTCACACATACGATGCACAGCTATCTCTCCTTGTCACACACACACGATGCACAGCTATCTCACACTGTCACACACACACACACACACACACACACACACACACACACACACACACACACACACACACACACACACACACACACACACACACACACACACACACACACACACACACACACACACGGCACAGCTATCTCTTCCTGTCACACACACACACACACTCACACACACACGATGCACAGCTAACTCTCACTGTCACACACACACGAGGCACAGCTATCTATCACTCCCTGTCACACACACACAATGCACAGCTATCTCTCACTCCCTGACACACACACACAAACAATGCACAGCTATCTCTCACTCTCACACACACGATGCACAGCTATCTCTCACTCCCTGACACACGCACACAATGCACAGCTATCTCACACTCCTTGAAACACACACGATGCACAGCTATCTCTCACTGTCACACACACACGATGCACAGCTATGTCTCACTGTCACACACACACACATGATGCACAGCTATGTCTCACTGTCACACACACACGATGCACAGCTAACTCTCCCTGTCACACACACGATGCACAGATATCTCTCACTCCCTGAAACACACACAATGCACAGCTATCTCTCCCTGTCACACATACACAATGCACAGCTATCTCTCCCTGTCACACACACACAATGCACAGCTATCTCTCCCTGTCACACATACACAATGCACAGCTATCTCTCCATGTCACACACACACATGATGCACAGCTATCTCACACTGTCTCACACACACGATGCACAACTATCTCTCACTCCCTGACACACACACGATGCACAGCTATCATTCCCTGTCACACACACAAGATGCACAGCTATCTCTCACTCCCTGACACACACACGATGCACAGCTACCTCTCTCTGTCACACACACATGATGCACAGCTATCTCTCCCTGTATCACACACACGATTCACAGCTATCTCTCCCTGTCACACACACACGATGCACAGCTACCTCTCACTGTCACACACGATGAACAGTAATCTCTCACTATCACACACACGATGCACAGCTATCTTTCCCTGTCACACACACACACACACGATGCACAGCTATCTCTCACTCCCTGACACACACACGATGCACAGCTATCTCTCCCTGTCACACACACACAATGCACAGCTATCTCTCCCTGTCACACACACACGATGCACACCTATCTCTCACTCCCTGACACACACAAACGATGCACAGCTATCTCTCACTGTCACACACACATGATGCACAGCTATCTCTCCCTGTCACACACACACACGATGCACAGCTATCTCTCCCTGTCACACACACACGATACACAGCTATCTCTCCCTGTCATACACACACGATGCGCAGCTATCTCTCCCTGTCACACACACGATGCACAGCTATCTCTCACTGTCACACACACACACACGATGCACAGCTATCTTTCACTGTCACACACACGATGCACAGCTATCTCTCCCTGTCACACACACACGATACACAGCTATCTCTCCCTGTCATACACACACGATGCGCAGCTATCTCTCCCTGTCACACACACGATGCACAGCTATCTCTCACTGTCACACACACACACACGATGCACAGCTATCTTTCACTGTCACACACACGATGCACAGCTATCTCTCCCTGTCACACACATACAATGCACAGCTATCTCTCACTGTCTCACACACACACACGATGCACAGCTTTCTCTCACTGTCACACACACAAACGATGCACAGCTATCTCACACTGTCACACACACACGATGCACAGCTATCTCACACTGTCACACACACACGATGCACAGCTCTCACTCCGCCACACACACACGATGCACAGCTATCTCTCCCTGTCACACACACACGATGCACAGCTATCTCTCCCTGTCATACACACACGATGCACAGCTATCTCTCCCTGTCACACACACACGCTGCACAGCTATCTCTCACTGTCACACACACGATGCACAGTTATCTCTCACTCCGTCACACATGGGGCACAGCTATCTCTCACTCCCTGTCACACACAAGGCACAGCTATATCTCACTCCCTGTCACACACACGAGGCACAGCTATCTCTCACTCCCTGTCACACACGATGCACAGTCATCTCTCACTCCCTGTCACACACGAGGCACAGCTATCTCTCACTCCCTGTCACACATGAGGCACAGTTTGCTCTCCCTCCCTGTCACACACGAGGCACAGTGATCTGTGCTGATTATTGAGTGACAGCTGCTCCGCCTGCAACAAAACTCTCTAATTAAACAGAAGCATCTGGCTCAGCGGAGAGATCCTCGGCCCCTCACCCATTGCCCCGGGGGGCGGCCCGGGGTACGTCAGGCACTGCCACCTGCCAATATGTAACACCAGCATCTAATATAGAGCAGGGCCGAGTATCATTCCTGCAGGGATTCCTCTTCTCGAGACTTAACCCCTTTTGTGATATACTGTAGAGGCCATGGTCCCATTGTGAACTTTAATGCGGGGTATGCCTGTGTTACTCAGGCCTGTTATCTTAGTCCCATTGCGTACGTTAATGCAGGGTATGCCTGTAGTTACTCAGGCCTGTTAGCTTAGTCCCATCGCGTACGTTAATGCGGGGTATGCCTGTAGTTACTCAGGCCTGTTAGCTTAGTCCCATTGCGTACGTTAATGCGGGGTATGCCTTTAGTTACTCAGGCCTGTTAGCTTTGTCCCATTGCGTACATTAATGCGGGGTATGCCTGTGTTACTCAGGCCTGTTAGCTTAGTCCCATTGTGTACGTTAATGCGGGGTATGCCTGTGTTACTCAGGCCTGTTAGCCTAGTCCCATTGCGTACGTTACTGCGGGGTATGCCTGTAGTTACTCAGGCCTGTTAGCTTAGTCCCATTGCGTACGTTAATGCGGGTGTGCCTGTAGTTACTCAGGCCTGAGAGAGAAAGAAGTAACCCCTGCCTCACCCCATAGTAACCCCTGCCTCACCCCATAGTAACCCCAGCCTCACCTCATAGTAACTCCTGCCGCACCCCATAGTAACCCCTGCCTCACCCCATAGTAACCCCTGCCTCACCCCATAGTAACCCCTGCCTCACCCCATAGTAACCCCTGCCTCACCCCATATTAACCCCTGCCTCACCCCATATTAACCCCTGCCTCACCACATACTAACCCCTGCCTCACCCCATATTAACCCCTGCCTCACCCCATAGTAACCCCAGCCTCACCCCATAGTAACCCCTGCCTCACCCCATAGTAACCCCTGCCTCACACCTATAGTAACCCCTGTCGCACCCCATAGTAACCCCTGCCACACCCCATAGTAACCCCTGTCTCACACCATAGTAACCCCTGCCTCACCCTATAGTAACTCCTGCCTCACACCATATTAACCCCTGCCTCACCCCATAGTAAGTGGCTTGACCTTTATTAGTGAGCCTGGTTACCCCCTCTCGGAACCACAGACTTAGAAATCGCCAGCTCATATACAGTGCATAAAATATATTTATATATATACCCTTATACACCATTTTAATAATAAATATCACAAAATTCTTCTAAGTCTCTCGGGAAGAGTGAAAGACGCGCACGTTCATTTTCAGAGCTCCTAGACCTTCCTATAAGAAGTTAGCTAAAAAGTAGCTTCGAAAAACGCTTAGGTTAAGTTTCAGAGTTGCTTCTAATGTACCAAAGCTGGACTTAGACATAATTTCACTCTCACAACATTATGGCTGGTTGGAGACAGTCCGAACCACAAGTACCGGGTCCATGGTTCTGGCCGTATACTGGGGGGACGGGGACGACTCCCATTAACCCCTGACTATACCGGGGATACGCTTATCACAATGCCTTTCTGGTCTGTGCTGAAGCAGGGCATTCTGGCAGCCAAGTGGCTTGACCTTTATTAGTGAGCCTGGTATGTAATAATACTATCCTTATCCCTGTATGTACAGCGCCGCCATCACTGTCAGTGAGTAGAAAGTACTTTTCTCCACCCCTGTTATTGCCACAGACTTGCCCTTTACAGGGCGCCGCCGTCACTGTCAGTGCTATGTAGTACTATCCTTATCACTGTATCTACAGCGCCGCCGTCACTGTCACTGCTATGTAATAATACTATCCTTATCCCTGTATGTACAGTGCCGCCGTCACTGTCACTGCTATGCAATAATACTATCCTTATCTCTGTATGTACAGCGCCGCCGTCACTGTCAGTGCTATGTAATAATACTATACTTATCCCTGTATGTACAGCGCCACCGTCACTGTCAGTGCTATGTAATAATACTATCCTTATCCCTGTATGTACAGCGCCGCGGTCACTGTCAGTGCTATGTAATAATACTATTCTTATCCCTGTATGTACAGCGCCGCCGTCACTGTCAGTGCTATGTAATACTATCCTTATCCCTGTATGTACAGCGCCGCCGTCACTGTCAGTTCTATGTAATACTATCCTTATCCCTGTATGTACAGCGCCGCCGTCACTGTCACTGCTATGTAATAACACTATCCTTAACCCTGTATGTACAGCGCCGCCGTCACTGTCAGTGCTATGTAATAATAATATCCTTATCCCTGTATGTACAGCGCCGCCGTCACTGTCAGTGCTGTGTAATACTATCCTTATCCCTGTATGTACAGCGTCGCCGTCACTGTCAGTGCTAAGTAATACTATCCTTATCCCTGTATGTACAGCGCCGCCGTCACTGTCAGTGCTGTGTAATACTATCCTTATCCCTGTATGTACAGCGTCGCCGTCACTGTCAGTGCTAAGTAATACTATCCTTATCCCTGTATGTACAGCGCCGCCGTCACTGTCAGTGCTGTGTAATACTATCCTTATCCCTGTATGTACAGCGTCGCCGTCACTGTCAGTGCTATGTAATACTATCCTTATCCCTGTATGTACAGCACCGCGTCACTGTCAGTGCTATGTAAAACTATCCTTATCCCTGTGTGTACAGCGCCGCCGTCACTGTCACTGCTATGTAATGATACTTTCCTTATCCCTGTATGTACAGCGCCGCCGTCACTGTCAGTGCTAGGCAATAATAATATCCTTATCCCTGTATGTACAGCGCCGCCGTCACTGTCAGTGCTATGTAATACTATCCTTATCCCTGTATGTACAGCGCCGCGTCACTGTCAGTGCTATGTAATACTATCCTTATCCCTGTGTGTACAGCGCCACCGTCACTGTCAGTTCTATGTAATACTATCCTTATCCCTGTATGTACAGCGCCACGTCACTGTCAGTGCTATGTGATAATACTATCCTTATCCTTGTATGTACAGCGCCGCCGTCACTGTCAGTGCTATGCGAATAATAATATCCTTGTCCCTGTATGTACAGCGCCGCCGTCACTGTCAGTGCTATGTAATACTATCCTTAACCCTGTATGTACAGCGCCGCCGTCACTGTCAGTGCTGTGTAATACTATCCTTATCCCTGTATTTACAGCACCGCCGTCACTGTCAGTGCTATGTAATACTATCCTTATCCCTGTATGTACAGCGCCGCGTCACTGTCAGTGCTATGTAATACTATCCTTATCCCTGTGTGTACAGCGCCGCCGTCACTGTCAGTGCTATGTAATAATACTATCCTTATCCCTGTATGTACAGTGCCACCGTCACTGCCAGTGCTATGTAATAATACTATCCTTATGCCTGTATGTACAGCGCCACCGTCACTGTCAGTGCTATGTAATAATACTATCCTTATTCCTGTATGTACAGCGCCCCCTGTATGTACAGCGCCTCCGTCACTGTCAGTGCTATGTAATAATATTATCCTTATCCCTGTATGTACAGCGCCTCCGTCACTGTCAGTGCTATGTAATAATACTATCCTTATCCCTGTATGTACAGCACTGCGGTCACTGTCAGTGCTATGTAATAATACTATTCTTATCCCTGTATGTACAGCGCCGCCGTCACTGTCAGTGCTATGTAATACTATCCTTATCCCTGTATGTACAGCGCCGCCGTCACTGTCAGTTCTATGTAATACTATCCTTATCCCTGTATGTACAGCGCCGCCGTCACTGTCACTGCTATGTAATTACACTATCCTTAACCCTGTATGTACAGGGCCGCCATCACTGTCAGTGCTATGTAATAATAATATCCTTATCCCTGTATGTACAGCGCCGCCGTCACTGTCAGTGCTAAGTAATACTATCCTTATCCCTGTATGTACAGCGTCGCCGTCACTGTCAGTGCTATGTAAAACTATCCTTATCCCTGTGTGTACAGCGCCTCCGTCACTGTCACTGCTATGTAATGATACTTTCCTTATCCCTGTATGTACAGCGCCGCCGTCACTGTCAGTGCTATGCAATAATAATATCCTTATCCCTGTATGTACAGCGCCGCCGTCACTGTCAGTGCTATGTAATACTATCCTTATCCCTGTCTGTACAGCGCCGCGTTACTGTCAGTGCTATGTAATACTATCCTTATCCCTGTGTGTACAGCGCCGCCGTCACTGTCAGTGCTATGTAATAATACTATCCTTATCCCTGTATGTACAGTGCCACCGTCACTGTAAGTGCTATGTAATAATACTATCCTTATCCCTGTATGTACAGCGCCACCGTCACTGTCAGTGCTATGTAATAATACTATCCTTATTCCTGTATGTACAGCGCCCCCTGTATGTACAGCGCCGCCGTCACTGTCAGTTCTATGTAATACTATCCTTATCCCTGTATGTACAGCGCCGCCGTCACTGTCACTGCTATGTAATAATACTATCCTTATCCTTGTATGTACAGCGCCGCCGTCACTGTCAGTGCTATGCGAATAATAATATCCTTATCCCTGTATGTACAGCGCCGCCGTCACTGTCAGTGCTGTGTAATACTATCCTTATCCCTGTATTTACAGCACCGCCGTCACTGTCAGTGCTATGTAATACTATCCTTATCCCTGTATGTACAGCGCCGCGTCACTGTCAGTGCTATGTAATACTATCCTTATCCCTGTGTGTACAGCGCCGCCGTCACTGTCAGTGCTATGTAATAATACTATCCTTATCCCTGTATGTACAGTGCCACCGTCACTGTCAGTGCTATGTAATAATACTATCCTTATCCCTGTATGTACAGCGCCACCGTCACTGTCAGTGCTATGTAATAATACTATCCTTATTCCTGTATGTACAGCGCCCCCTGTATGTACAGCGCCTCCGTCACTGTCAGTGCTATGTAATAATATTATCCTTATCCCTGTATGTACAGCGCCTCCGTCACTGTCAGTGCTATGTAATAATACTATCCTTATCCCTGTATGTACAGCGCTGCGGTCACTGTCAGTGCTATGTAATAATACTATTCTTATCCCTGTATGTACAGCGCCGCCGTCACTGTCAGTGCTATGTAATACTATCCTTATCCCTGTATGTACAGCGCCGCCGTCACTGTCAGTTCTATGTAATACTATCCTTATCCCTGTATGTACAGCGCCGCCGTCACTGTCACTGCTATGTAATTACACTATCCTTAACCCTGTATGTACAGCGCCGCCATCACTGTCAGTGCTATGTAATAATAATATCCTTATCCCTGTATGTACAGCGCCGCCGTCACTGTCAGTGCTAAGTAATACTATCCTTATCCCTGTATGTACAGCGCCGCCGTCACTGTCAGTGCTGTGTAATACTATCCTTATCCCTGTATGTACAGCGTCGCCGTCACTGTCAGTGCTATGTAATACTATCCTTATCCCTGTATGTACAGCACCGCGTCACTGTCAGTGCTATGTAAAACTATCCTTATCCCTGTGTGTACAGCGCCGCCGTCACTGTCAGTTCTATGTAATACTATCCTTATCCCTGTATGTACAGCGCCGCGTCACTGTCAGTGCTATGTAATACTATCCTTATCCCTGTGTGTACAGCGCCACCGTCACTGTCAGTTCTATGTAATACTATCCTTATCCCTGTATGTACAGCGCCACGTCACTGTCAGTGCTATGTGATAATACTATCCTTATCCTTGTATGTACAGCGCCGCCGTCACTGTCAGTGCTATGCGAATAATAATATCCTTGTCCCTGTATGTACAGCGCCGCCGTCACTGTCAGTGCTATGTAATACTTTCCTTAACCCTGTATGTACAGCGCCGCCGTCACTGTCAGTGCTGTGTAATACTATCCTTATCCCTGTATTTACAGCACCGCCGTCACTGTCAGTGCTATGTAATACTATCCTTATCCCTGTATGTACAGCGCCGCGTCACTGTCAGTGCTATGTAATACTATCCTTATCCCTGTGTGTACAGCGCCGCCGTCACTGTCAGTGCTATGTAATAATACTATCCTTATCCCTGTATGTACAGTGCCACCGTCACTGTCAGTGCTATGTAATAATACTATCCTTATCCCTGTATGTACAGCGCCACCGTCACTGTCAGTGCTATGTAATAATACTATCCTTATTCCTGTATGTACAGCGCCCCCTGTATGTACAGCGCCTCCGTCACTGTCAGTGCTATGTAATAATATTATCCTTATCCCTGTATGTACAGCGCCTCCGTCACTGTCAGTGCTATGTAATAATACTATCCTTATCCCTGTATGTACAGCGCTGCGGTCACTGTCAGTGCTATGTAATAATACTATTCTTATCCCTGTATGTACAGCGCCGCCGTCACTGTCAGTGCTATGTAATACTATCCTTATCCCTGTATGTACAGCGCCGCCGTCACTGTCAGTTCTATGTAATACTATCCTTATCCCTGTATGTACAGCGCCGCCGTCACTGTCACTGCTATGTAATTACACTATCCTTAACCCTGTATGTACAGCGCCGCCATCACTGTCAGTGCTATGTAATAATAATATCCTTATCCCTGTATGTACAGCGCCGCCGTCACTGTCAGTGCTAAGTAATACTATCCTTATCCCTGTATGTACAGCGCCGCCGTCACTGTCAGTGCTGTGTAATACTATCCTTATCCCTGTATGTACAGCGTCGCCGTCACTGTCAGTGCTATGTAATACTATCCTTATCCCTGTATGTACAGCACCGCGTCACTGTCAGTGCTATGTAAAACTATCCTTATCCCTGTGTGTACAGCGCCTCCGTCACTGTCACTGCTATGTAATGATACTTTCCTTATCCCTGTATGTACAGCGCCGCCGTCACTGTCAGTGCTATGCAATAATAATATCCTTATCCCTGTATGTACAGCGCCGCCGTCACTGTCAGTGCTATGTAATACTATCCTTATCCCTGTATGTACAGCGCCGCGTCACTGTCAGTGCTATGTAATACTATCCTTATCCCTGTGTGTACAGCGCCGCCGTCACTGTCAGTGCTATGTAATAATACTATCCTTATCCCTGTATGTACAGTGCCACCGTCACTGTAAGTGCTATGTAATAATACTATCCTTATCCCTGTAT
Source organism: Ascaphus truei (assembly GCF_040206685.1). NCBI lineage: Eukaryota > Metazoa > Chordata > Amphibia > Anura > Ascaphidae > Ascaphus > Ascaphus truei. Next base: position 191,132 of record NW_027456257.1, on the reverse strand, counting down.
GTACAGCGCCACCGTCACTGTCAGTGCTATGTAATAATACTATCCTTATTCCTGTATGTACAGCGCCCCCTGTATGTACAGCGCCGCCGTCACTGTCAGTTCTATGTAATACTATCCTTATCCCTGTATGTACAGCGCCGCCGTCACTGTCACTGCTATGTAATAATACTATCCTTATCCTTGTATGTACAGCGCCGCCGTCACTGTCAGTGCTATGCGAATAATAATATCCTTATCCCTGTATGTACAGCGCCGCCGTCACTGTCAGTGCTATGTAATACTATCCTTATCCCTGTATGTACAGCGCCGCGTCACTGTCAGTGCTATGTAATACTATCCTTATCCCTGTGTGTACAGCGCCGCCGTCACTGTCAGTGCTATGTAATAATACTATCCTTATCCCTGTATGTACAGTGCCACCGTCACTGTCAGTGCTATGTAATAATACTATCCTTATCCCTGTATGTACAGCGCCACTGTCACTGTCAGTGCTATGTAATAATACTATCCTTATTCCTGTATGTACAGCGCCCCCTGTATGTACAGCGCCTCCGTCACTGTCAGTGCTATGTAATAATATTATCCTTATCCCTGTATGTACAGCGCCTCCGTCACTGTCAGTGCTATGTAATAATACTATCCTTATCCCTGTATGTACAGCGCTGCGGTCACTGTCAGTGCTATGTAATAATACTATTCTTATCCCTGTATGTACAGCGCCGCCGTCACTGTCAGTGCTATGTAATACTATCCTTATCCCTGTATGTACAGCTCCGCCGTCACTGTCAGTTCTATGTAATACTATCCTTATCCCTGTATGTACAGCGCCGCCGTCACTGTCACTGCTATGTAATTACACTATCCTTAACCCTGTATGTACAGTGCCGCCATCACTGTCAGTGCTATGTAATAATAATATCCTTATCCCTGTACGTACAGCGCCGCCGTCACTGTCAGTGCTAAGTAATACTATCCTTATCCCTGTATGTACAGCGCCGCCGTCACTGTCAGTGCTGTGTAATACTATCCTTATCCCTGTATGTACAGCGTCGCCGTCACTGTCAGTGCTATGTAATACTATCCTTATCCCTGTATGTACAGCACCGCGTCACTGTCAGTGCTATGTAAAACTATCCTTATCCCTGTGTGTACAGCGCCTCCGTCTCTGTCACTGCTATGTAATGATACTTTCCTTATCCCTGTATGTACAGCGCCGCCGTCACTGTCAGTGCTATGCAATAATAATATCCTTATCCCTGTATGTACAGCGCCGCCGTCACTGTCAGTGCTATGTAATACTATCCTTATCCCTGTATGTACAGCGCCGCGTCACTGTCAGTGCTATGTAATACTATCCTTATCCCTGTGTGTACAGCGCCGCCGTCACTGTCAGTGCTATGTAATAATACTATCCTTATCCCTGTATGTACAGTGCCACCGTCACTGTAAGTGCTATGTAATAATACTATCCTTATCCCTGTATGTACAGCGCCACCGTCACTGTCAGTGCTATGTAATAATACTATCCTTATTCCTGTATGTACAGCGCCCCCTGTATGTACAGCGCCGCCGTCACTGTCAGTTCTATGTAATACTATCCTTATCCCTGTATGTACAGCGCCGCCGTCACTGTCACTGCTATGTAATAATACTATCCTTATCCTTGTATGTACAGCGCCGCCGTCACTGTCAGTGCTATGCGAATAATAATATCCTTATCCCTGTATGTACAGCGCCGCCGTCACTGTCAGTGCTATGTAATACTATCCTTATCCCTGTATGTACAGCGCCGCCGTCACTGTCAGTGCTGTGTAATACTATCCTTATCCCTGTATTTACAGCACCGCCGTCACTGTCAGTGCTATGTAATACTATCCTTATCCCTGTATGTACAGCGCCGCGTCACTGTCAGTGCTATGTAATACTATCCTTATCCCTGTGTGTACAGCGCCGCCGTCACTGTCAGTGCTATGTAATAATACTATCCTTATCCCTGTATGTACAGTGCCACCGTCACTGTCAGTGCTATGTAATAATACTATCCTTATCCCTGTATGTACAGCGCCACCGTCACTGTCAGTGCTATGTAATAATACTATCCTTATTCCTGTATGTACAGCGCCCCCTGTATGTACAGCGCCTCCGTCACTGTCAGTGCTATGTAATAATATTATCCTTATCCCTGTATGTACAGCGCTGCCGTCACTGACAGTGCTATGTAATACTATCCCTATCCCTGTATGTACAGCGCCGCCGTCACTGTTACTGCTATGTAATAATACTATCCTTATCCCTGTATGTACAGCGCCGCCGTCACTGTCAGTGCTATGTAATAATAATATCCTTATATCTGTATGTACAGCGCCGCCGTCACTGTCAGTGCTATGTAATACTATCCTTATCCCTGTATGTACAATTACATAGCACTGACAGTAACGGCGGTGTTGAACATACAGGGATAAGAATAGTATTATTGCATAGCAGTGACAGTGACGGTGGCGCTGTACATACAGGGATAAGGATAGTATTATTACATAGCAGTGACAGTGACGGCGGCACTGTAGATACAGGGATAAGGATAGTATTACATAGCACTGACAGTGATGGCTGCGACCTGTAAAGAGCAAATCTGTGGCAATAACAGGGGTGGAGAAAAGTACTTTCAACCCACTGACAGTGATGGCGGCGCTGTACATACAGGGATAAGGATAGTATTATTACATAGCACTGACAGTGACGGCGGCGCTGTACATACAGGGATAAGGATAGTATTATTACATAGCAGTGACAGCGCCGCCGTCACTGTCAGTGCTATGTAATAATACTATCTTTCCCTGTATGTACAGCGCCGCCGTCACTGTCAGTGCTATGTAATAATACTATCCTTATCCCTGTATGTACAGCGCCGCCGTCACTGTCAGTGCTATGTAATAATACTATCCTTATCCCTGTATGTACAGCGCCGCCGTCACTGTCACTGCTATGTAATTACACTATCCTTAACCCTGTATGTACAGGGCCGCCATCACTGTCAGTGCTATGTAATAATAATATCCTTATCCCTGTATGTACAGCGCCGCCGTCACTGTCAGTGCTAAGTAATACTATCCTTATCCCTGTATGTACAGCGCCGCCGTCACTGTCAGTGCTGTGTAATACTATCCTTATCCCTGTATGTACAGCGTCGCCGTCACTGTCAGTGCTATGTAATACTATCCTTATCCCTGTATGTACAGCGCCGCGTCACTGTCAGTGCTATGTAATACTATCCTTATCCCTGTGTGTACAGCGCCGCCGTCACTGTCAGTGCTATGTAATAATACTATCCTTATCCCTGTATGTACAGTGCCACCGTCACTGTAAGTGCTATGTAATAATACTATCCTTATCCCTGTATGTACAGCGCCACCGTCACTGTCAGTGCTATGTAATAATACTATCCTTATTCCTGTATGTACAGCGCCCCCTGTATGTACAGCGCCGCCGTCACTGTCAGTTCTATGTAATACTATCCTTATCCCTGTATGTACAGCGCCGCCGTCACTGTCACTGCTATGTAATAATACTATCCTTATCCTTGTATGTACAGCGCCGCCGTCACTGTCAGTGCTATGCGAATAATAATATCCTTATCCCTGTATGTACAGCGCCGCCGTCACTGTCAGTGCTATGTAATACTATCCTTATCCCTGTATGTACAGCGCCGCCGTCACTGTCAGTGCTGTGTAATACTATCCTTATCCCTGTATGTACAGCGTCGCCGTCACTGTCAGTGCTATGTAATACTATCCTTATCCCTGTATGTACAGCACCGCGTCACTGTCAGTGCTATGTAAAACTATCCTTATCCCTGTGTGTACAGCGCCTCCGTCACTGTCACTGCTATGTAATGATACTTTCCTTATCCCTAAGGATAGTATTACACAGCACTGACAGTGACGGCGGCGCTGTACATACAGGGTTAAGGATAGTATTACATAGCACTGACAGTGACGGCGGCGCTGTACATACAGGGACAAGGATATTATTATTCGCATAGCACTGACAGTGACGGCGGCGCTGTACATACAAGGATAAGGATAGTATTATCACATAGCACTGACAGTGACGTGGCGCTGTACATACAGGGATAAGGATAGTATTACATAGAACTGACAGTGACGGTGGCGCTGTACACACAGGGATAAGGATAGTATTACATAGCACTGACAGTGACGCGGCGCTGTACATACAGGGATAAGGATAGTATTACATAGCACTGACAGTGACGGCGGCGCTGTACATACAGGGATAAGGATATTATTATTGCCTAGCACTGACAGTGACGGCGGCGCTGTACATACAGGGATAAGGAAAGTATCATTACATAGCAGTGACAGTGACGGCGGCGCTGTACACACAGGGATAAGGATAGTTTTACATAGCACTGACAGTGACGCGGTGCTGTACATACAGGGATAAGGATAGTATTACATAGCACTGACAGTGACGGCGACGCTGTACATACAGGGATAAGGATAGTATTACACAGCACTGACAGTGACGGCGGCGCTGTACATACAGGGATAAGGATAGTATTACTTAGCACTGACAGTGACGGCGGCGCTGTACATACAGGGATAAGGATATTATTATTACATAGCACTGACAGTGATGGCGGCGCTGTACATACAGGGTTAAGGATAGTGTAATTACATAGCAGTGACAGTGACGGCGGCGCTGTACATACAGGGATAAGGATAGTATTACATAGAACTGACAGTGACGGCGGCGCTGTACATACAGGGATAAGGATAGTATTACATAGCACTGACAGTGACGGCGGCGCTGTACATACAGGGATAAGAATAGTATTATTACATAGCACTGACAGTGACCGCAGCGCTGTACATACAGGGATAAGGATAGTATTATTACATAGCACTGACAGTGACGGAGGCGCTGTACATACAGGGATAAGGATAATATTATTACATAGCACTGACAGTGACGGAGGCGCTGTACATACAGGGGGCGCTGTACATACAGGAATAAGGATAGTATTATTACATAGCACTGACAGTGACGGTGGCGCTGTACATACAGGGATAAGGATAGTATTATTACATAGCACTGACAGTGACGGTGGCACTGTACATACAGGGATAAGGATAGTAATATTACATAGCACTGACAGTGACGGCGGCGCTGTACACACAGGGATAAGGATAGTATTACATAGCACTGACAGTGACGCGGCGCTGTACATACAGGGATAAGGATAGTATTACATAGCACTGACAGTGACGGCGGTGCTGTAAATACAGGGATAAGGATAGTATTACACAGCACTGACAGTGACGGCGGCGCTGTACATACAGGGATAAGGATAGTATTACATAGCACTGACAGTGACGGCGGCGCTGTACATACAGGGATAAGGATATTATTATTCGCATAGCACTGACAGTGACGGCGGCGCTGTACATACAAGGATAAGGATAGTATTATTACATAGCAGTGACAGTGACGGCGGCGCTGTACATACAGGGATAAGGATAGTATTACATAGAACTGACAGTGACGGCGGCGCTGTACATACAGGGGGCGCTGTACATACAGGAATAAGGATAGTATTATTACATAGCACTGACAGTGACGGTGGCGCTGTACATACAGGGATAAGGATAGTATTATTACATAGCACTTACAGTGACGGTGGCACTGTACATACAGGGATAAGGATAGTATTATTACATAGCACTGACAGTGACGGCGGCGCTGTACACACAGGGATAAGGATAGTATTACATAGCACTGACAGTGACGCGGCGCTGTACATACAGGGATAAGGATAGTATTACATAGCACTGACAGTGACGGCGGCGCTGTACATACAGGGATAAGGATATTATTATTGCATAGCACTGACAGTGACGGCGGCGCTGTACATACAGGGATAAGGAAAGTATCATTACATAGCAGTGACAGTGACGGAGGCGCTGTACACACAGGGATAAGGATAGTTTTACATAGCACTGACAGTGACGCGGTGCTGTACATACAGGGATAAGGATAGTATTACATAGCACTGACAGTGACGGCGACGCTGTACATACAGGGATAAGGATAGTATTACACAGCACTGACAGTGACGGCGGCGCTGTACATACAGTGATAAGGATAGTATTACTTAGCACTGACAGTGACGGCGGCGCTGTACATACAGGGATAAGGATATTATTATTACATAGCACTGACAGTGATGGCGGCACTGTACATACAGGGTTAAGGATAGTGTAATTACATAGCAGTGACAGTGACGGCGGCGCTGTACATACAGGGATAAGGATAGTATTACATAGAACTGACAGTGACGGCGGAGCTGTACATACAGGGATAAGGATAGTATTACATAGCACTGACAGTGACGGCGGCGCTGTACATACAGGGATAAGAATAGTATTATTACATAGCACTGACAGTGACCGCAGCGCTGTACATACAGGGATAAGGATAGTATTATTACATAGCACTGACAGTGACGGAGGCGCTGTACATACAGGGATAAGGATAATATTATTACATAGCACTGACAGTGACGGAGGCGCTGTACATACAGGGGGCGCTGTACATACAGGAATAAGGATAGTATTATTACATAGCACTGACAGTGACGGTGGCGCTGTACATACAGGGATAAGGATAGTATTATTACATAGCACTGACAGTGACGGTGGCACTGTACATACAGGGATAAGGATAGTATTATTACATAGCACTGACAGTGACGGCGGCGCTGTACACACAGGGATAAGGATAGTATTACATAGCACTGACAGTGACGCGGCGCTGTACATACAGGGATAAGGATAGTATTACATAGCACTGACAGTGACGGCGGCGCTGTACATACAGGGATAAGGATATTATTATTCGCATAGCACTGACAGTGACGGCGGCGCTGTACATACAAGGATAAGGATAGTATTATTACATAGCAGTGACAGTGACGGCGGCGCTGTACATACAGGGATAAGGATAGTATTACATAGAACTGACAGTGACGGCGGCGCTGTACATACAGGGGGCGCTGTACATACAGGAATAAGGATAGTATTATTACATAGCACTGACAGTGACGGTGGCGCTGTACATACAGGGATAAGGATAGTATTATTACATAGCACTTACAGTGACGGTGGCACTGTACATACAGGGATAAGGATAGTATTATTACATAGCACTGACAGTGACGGCGGCGCTGTACACACAGGGATAAGGATAGTATTACATAGCACTGACAGTGACGCGGCGCTGTACATACAGGGATAAGGATAGTATTACATAGCACTGACAGTGACGGCGGCGCTGTACATACAGGGATAAGGATATTATTATTGCATAGCACTGACAGTGACGGCGGCGCTGTACATACAGGGATAAGGAAAGTATCATTACATAGCAGTGACAGTGACGGAGGCGCTGTACACACAGGGATAAGGATAGTTTTACATAGCACTGACAGTGACGCGGTGCTGTACATACAGGGATAAGGATAGTATTACATAGCACTGACAGTGACGGCGACGCTGTACATACAGGGATAAGAATAGTATTATTACATAGCACTGACAGTGACCGCAGCGCTGTACATACAGGGATAAGGATAGTATTATTACATAGCACTGACAGTGACGGAGGCGCTGTACATACAGGGATAAGGATAATATTATTACATAGCACTGACAGTGACGGAGGCGCTGTACATACAGGGGGCGCTGTACATACAGGAATAAGGATAGTATTATTACATAGCACTGACAGTGACGGTGGCGCTGTACATACAGGGATAAGGATAGTATTATTACATAGCACTGACAGTGACGGTGGCACTGTACATACAGGGATAAGGATAGTATTATTACATAGCACTGACAGTGACGGCGGCGCTGTACACACAGGGATAAGGATAGTATTACATAGCACTGACAGTGACGCGGCGCTGTACATACAGGGATAAGGATAGTATTACATAGCACTGACAGTGACGGCGGTGCTGTAAATACAGGGATAAGGATAGTATTACACAGCACTGACAGTGACGGCGGCGCTGTACATACAGGGTTAAGGAAAGTATTACATAGCACTGACAGTGACGGCGGCGCTGTACATACAGGGACAAGGATATTATTATTCGCATAGCACTGACAGTGACGGCGGCGCTGTACATACAAGGATAAGGATAGTATTATCACATAGCACTGACAGTGACGTGGCGCTGTACATACAGGGATAAGGATAGTATTACATAGAACTGACAGTGACGGTGGCGCTGTACACACAGGGATAAGGATAGTATTACATAGCACTGACAGTGACGTGGCGCTGTACATACAGGGATAAGGATAGTATTACATAGCACTGACAGTGACGGCGGCGCTGTACATACAGGGATAAGGATATTATTATTGCCTAGCACTGACAGTGACGGCGGCGCTGTACATACAGGGATAAGGAAAGTATCATTACATAGCAATGACAGTGACGGCGGCGCTGTACACACAGGGATAAGGATAGTTTTACATAGCACTGACAGTGACGCGGTGCTGTACATACAGGGATAAGGATAGTATTACATAGCACTGACAGTGACGGCGACGCTGTACATACAGGGATAAGGATAGTATTACACAGCACTGACAGTGACGGCAGCGCTGTACATACAGGGATAAGGATAGTATTACTTAGCACTGACAGTGACGGCGGCGCTGTACATACAGGGATAAGGATATTATTATTACATAGCACTGACAGTGATGGCGGCGCTGTACATACAGGGTTAAGGATAGTGTAATTACATAGCAGTGACAGTGACGGCGGCGCTGTACATACAGGGATAAGGATAGTATTACATAGAACTGACAGTGACGGCGGCGCTGTACATACAGGGATAAGGATAGTATTACATAGCACTGACAGTGACGGCGGCGCTGTACATACAGGGATAAGAATAGTATTATTACATAGCACTGACAGTGACCGCAGCGCTGTACATACAGGGATAAGGATAGTATTATTACATAGCACTGACAGTGACGGAGGCGCTGTACATACAGGGATAAGGATAATATTATTACATAGCACTGACAGTGACGGAGGCGCTGTACATACAGGGGGCGCTGTACATACAGGAATAAGGATAGTATTATTACATAGCACTGACAGTGACGGTGGCGCTGTACATACAGGGATAAGGATAGTATTATTACATAGCACTGACAGTGACGGTGGCACTGTACATACAGGGATAAGGATAGTATTATTACATAGCACTGACAGTGACGGCGGCGCTGTACACACAGGGATAAGGATAGTATTACATAGCACTGACAGTGACGCGGCGCTGTACATACAGGGATAAGGATAGTATTACATAGCACTGACAGTGACGGCGGTGCTGTAAATACAGGGATAAGGATAGTATTACACAGCACTGACAGTGACGGCGGCGCTGTACATACAGGGATAAGGATAGTATTACATAGCACTGACAGTGACGGCGGCGCTGTACATACAGGGATAAGGATATTATTATTCGCATAGCACTGACAGTGACGGCGGCGCTGTACATACAAGGATAAGGATAGTATTATTACATAGCAGTGACAGTGACGGCGGCGCTGTACATACAGGGATAAGGATAGTATTACATAGAACTGACAGTGACGGCGGCGCTGTACATACAGGGGGCGCTGTACATACAGGAATAAGGATAGTATTATTACATAGCACTGACAGTGACGGTGGCGCTGTACATACAGGGATAAGGATAGTATTATTACATAGCACTTACAGTGACGGTGGCACTGTACATACAGGGATAAGGATAGTATTATTACATAGCACTGACAGTGACGGCGGCGCTGTACACACAGGGATAAGGATAGTATTACATAGCACTGACAGTGACGCGGCGCTGTACATACAGGGATAAGGATAGTATTACATAGCACTGACAGTGACGGCGGCGCTGTACATACAGGGATAAGGATATTATTATTGCATAGCACTGACAGTGACGGCGGCGCTGTACATACAGGGATAAGGAAAGTATCATTACATAGCAGTGACAGTGACGGAGGCGCTGTACACACAGGGATAAGGATAGTTTTACATAGCACTGACAGTGACGGCGACGCTGTACATACAGGGATAAGGATAGTATTACTTAGCACTGACAGTGACGGCGGCGCTGTACATACAGGGATAAGGATATTATTATTACATAGCACTGACAGTGATGGCGGCCCTGTACATACAGGGTTAAGGATAGTGTAATTACATAGCAGTGACAGTGACGGCGGCGCTGTACATACAGGGATAAGGATAGTATTACATAGAACTGACAGTGACGGCGGCGCTGTACATACAGGGATAAGGATAGTATTACATAGCACTGACAGTGACGGCGGCGCTGTACATACAGGGATAAGAATAGTATTATTACATAGCACTGACAGTGACCGCAGTGCTGTACATACAGGGATAAGGATAGTATTATTACATAGCACTGACAGTGACGGAGGCGCTGTACATACAGGGATAAGGATAATATTATTACATAGCACTGACAGTGACGGAGGCGCTGTACATACAGGAATAAGGATAGTATTATTACATAGCACTGACAGTGACGGTGGCTCTGTACATACAGGGATAAGGATAGTATTATTACATAGCACTGACAGTGACGGTGGCACTGTACATACAGGGATAAGGATAGTATTATTACATAGCACTGACAGTGACGGCGGCGCTGTACACACAGGGATAAGGATAGTATTACATAGCACTGACAGTGACGCGGCGCTGTACATACAGGGATAAGGATAGTATTACATAGCACTGACAGTGACGGCGGTGCTGTAAATACAGGGATAAGGATAGTATTACACAGCACTGACAGTGACGGCGGCGCTGTACATACAGGGTTAAGGATAGTATAACATAGCACTGACAGTGACGGCGGCGCTGTACATACAGGGACAAGGATATTATTATTCGCATAGCACTGACAGTGACGGCGGCGCTGTACATACAAGGATAAGGATAGTATTATCACATAGCACTGACAGTGACGTGGCGCTGTACATACAGGGATAAGGATAGTATTACATAGAACTGACAGTGACGGTGGCGCTGTACACACAGGGATAAGGATAGTATTACATAGCACTGACAGTGACGCGGCGCTGTACATACAGGGATAAGGATAGTATTACATAGCACTGACAGTGACGGCGGCGCTGTACATACAGGGATAAGGATATTATTATTACATAGCACTGACAGTGACGGCGGCGCTGTACATACAGGGTTAAGGATAGTGTTATTACATAGCAGTGACAGTGACGGCGGCGCTGTACATACAGGGATAAGGATAGTATTACATAGAACTGACAGTGACGGCGGCGCTGTACATACAGGGATAAGGATAGTATTACATAGCACTGACAGTGACGGCGGCGCTGTACATACAGGGATAAGAATAGTATTATTACATAGCACTGACAGTGACCGCGGCGCTGTACATACAGGGATAAGGATAGTATTATTACATAGCACTGACAGTGACGGTGGCGCTGTACATACAGGGATAAGGATATTATTATTGCCTAGCACTGACAGTGACGGCGGCGCTGTACATACAGGGATAAGGAAAGTATCATTACATAGCAGTGACAGTGACGGCGGCGCTGTACACACAGGGATAAGGATAGTTTTACATAGCACTGACAGTGACGCGGTGCTGTACATACAGGGATAAGGATAGTATTACATAGCACTGACAGTGACGGCGACGCTGTACATACAGGGATAAGGATAGTATTACACAGCACTGACAGTGACGGCGGCGCTGTACATACAGGGATAAGGATAGTATTACTTAGCACTGACAGTGACGGCGGCGCTGTACATACAGGGATAAGGATATTATTATTACATAGCACTGACAGTGACGGCGGCGCTGTACATACAGGGTTAAGGATAGTGTTATTACATAGCAGTGACAGTGACGGCGGCGCTGTACATACAGGGATAAGGATAGTATTACATAGAACTGACAGTGACGGCGGCGCTGTACATACAGGGATAAGGATAGTATTACATAGCACTGACAGTGACGGCGGCGCTGTACATACAGGGATAAGAATAGTATTATTACATAGCACTGACAGTGACCGCGGCGCTGTACATACAGGGATAAGGATAGTATTATTACATAGCACTGACAGTGACGGTGGCGCTGTACATACAGGGATAAGTATAGTATTATTACATAGCACTGACAGTGACGGCGGCGCTGTACATACAGAGATAAGGATAGTATTATTGCATAGCAGTGACAGTGACGGCGGCACTGTACATACAGGGATAAGGATAGTATTATTACATAGCAGTGACAGTGACGGCGGCGCTGTAGATACAGTGATAAGGATAGTACTACATAGCACTGACAGTGACGGCGGCGCCCTGTAAAGGGCAAGTCTGTGGCAATAACAGGGGTGGAGAAAAGTACTTTCTACTCACTGACAGTGATGGCGGCGCTGTACATACAGGGATAAGGATAGTATTATTACATACCAGGCTCACTAATAAAGGTCAAGCCACTTGGCTGCCAGAATGCCCTGCTTCAGCACAGACCAGAAAGGCATTGTGATAAGCGTATCCCCGGTATAGTCAGGGGTTAATGGGAGTCGTCCCCGTCCCCCCAGTATACGGCCAGAACCATGGACCCGGTACTTGTGGTTCGGACTGTCTCCAACCAGCCATAATGTTGTGAGAGTGAAATTATGTCTAAGTCCAGCTTTGGTACATTAGAAGCAACTCTGAAACTTAACCTAAGCGTTTTTCGAAGCAACTTTTTGGCTAACTTCTTATAGGAAGGTCAAGGAGCTCTGAAAATGAACGTGCGCGTCTTTCACTCTTCCCGAGGGACTTAGAAGAATTTTGTGATATTTTTTATTAAAATGGTGTATAAGGGTATATATATAAATATATTTTATGCACTATATATGAGCTGGCGATTTCTAAGTCTGTGGTTCCGAGAGGGGGTAACCAGGCTCACTAATAAAGGTCAAGCCACTTGGCTGCCAGAATGCCCTGCTTCAGCACAGACCAGAAAGGCATTGTGATAAGCGTATCCCCGGTATAGTCAGGGGTTAATGGGAGTCGTCCCCGTCCCCCCAGTATACGGCCAGAACCATGGACCCGGTACTTGTGGTTCGGACTGTCTCCAACCAGCCATAATGTTGTGAGAGTGAAATTATGTCTAAGTCCAGCTTTGGTACATTAGAAGCAACTCTGAAACTTAACCTAAGCGTTTTTCGAAGCTACTTTTTGGCTAACTTCTTATAGGAAGGTCTAGGAGCTCTGAAAATGAACGTGCGCGTCTTTCACTCTTCCCGAGGGACTTAGAAGAATTTTGTGATATTTTTTATTAAAATGGTGTATAAGGGTATATATATAAATATATTTTATGCACTGTATATGAGCTGGCGATTTCTAAGTCTGTGGTTCCGAGAGGGGGTAACCAGGCTCACTAATAAAGGTCAAGCCACTTGGCTGCCAGAATGCCCTGCTTCAGCACAGACCAGAAAGGCATTGTGATAAGCATATCCCCGGTATAGTCAGGGGTTAATGGGAGTCGTCCCCGTCCCCCCAGTATACGGCCAGAACCATGGACCCGGTACTTGTGGTTCGGACTATCTCCAACCAGCCATAATGGTGTGAGAGTGAAATTATGTCTAAGTCCAGCTTTGGTTCATTAGAAGCAACTCTGAAACTTAACCTAAGCGATTTTCAAAACTACTTTTTGGCTAACTTCTTATAGGAAGGTCTAGGAGCTCTGAAAATGAACGTGCGCGTCTTTCACTCTTCCCGAGGGACTTAGAAGAATTTTGTGATATTTTTTATTAAAATGGTGTATAAGGGTATATATATAAATATATTTTATGCACTGTATATGAGCTGGCGATTTCTAAGTCTGTGGTTCCGAGAGGGGGTAACCAGGCTCACTAATAAAGGTCAAGCCACTTGGCTGCCAGAATGCCCTGCTTCAGCACAGACCAGAAAGGCATTGTGATAAGCGTATCCCCGGTATAGTCAGGGGTTAATGGGAGTCGTCCCTGTCCCCCCAGTATACGGCCAGAACCATGGACCCGGTACTTGTGGTTCGGACTGTCTCCAACCAGCCATAATGTTGTGAGAGTGAAATTATGTCTAAGTCCAGCTTGGTACATTAGAAGCAACTCTGAAACTTAACCTAAGCGTTTTTCGAAGCTACTTTTTGGCTAACTTCTTATAGGAAGGTCTAGGAGCTCTGAAAATGAACGTGCGCGTCTTTCACTCTTCCCGAGGGACTTAGAAGAATTTTGTGATATTTTTTATTAAAATGGTGTATAAGGGTATATATATATAAATATATTTTATGCACTGTATATGAGCTGGCGATTTCTAAGTCTGTGGTTCCGAGAGGGGGTAACCAGGCTCACTAATAAAGGTCAAGCCACTTGGCTGCCAGAATGCCCTGCTTCAGCACAGACCAGAAAGGCATTGTGATAAGCGTATCCCCGGTATAGTCAGGGGTTAATGGGAGTCGTCCCCGTCCCCCCAGTATACGGCCAGAACCATGGACCCGGTACTTGTGGTTCGGACTGTCTCCAACCAGCCATAATGTTGTGAGAGTGAAATTATGTCTAAGTCCAGCTTTGGTACATTAGAAGCAACTCTGAAACTTAACCTAAGCGTTTTTCGAAGCTACTTTTTGGCTAACTTCTTATAGGAAGGTCTAGGAGCTCTGAAAATGAACGTGCGCGTCTTTCACTCTTCCCGAGGGACTTAGAAGAATTTTGTGATATTTTTTATTAAATGGTGTATAAGGGTATATATATAAATATATTTTATGCACTGTATATGAGCTGGCGATTTCTAAGTCTGTGGTTCCGAGAGGGGGTAACCAGGCTCACTAATAAAGGTCAAGCCACTTGGCTGCCAGAATGCCCTGCTTCAGCACAGACCAGAAAGGCATTGTGATAAGCATATCCCCGGTATAGTCAGGGGTTAATGGGAGTCGTCCCCGTCCCCCCAGTATACGGCCAGAACCATGGACCCGGTACTTGTGGTTCGGACTATCTCCAACCAGCCATAATGGTGTGAGAGTGAAATTATGTCTAAGTCCAGCTTTGGTTCATTAGAAGCAACTCTGAAACTTAACCTAAGCGATTTTCAAAACTACTTTTTGGCTAACTTCTTATAGGAAGGTCTAGGAGCTCTGAAAATGAACGTGCGCGTCTTTCACTCTTCCCGAGGGACTTAGAAGAATTTTGTGATATTTTTTATTAAAATGGTGTATAAGGGTATATATATAAATATATTTTATGCACTGTATATGAGCTGGCGATTTCTAAGTCTGTGGTTCCGAGAGGGGGTAACCAGGCTCACTAATAAAGGTCAAGCCACTTGGCTGCCAGAATGCCCTGCTTCAGCACAGACCAGAAAGGCATTGTGATAAGCGTATCCCCGGTATAGTCAGGGGTTAATGGGAGTCGTCCCTGTCCCCCCAGTATACGGCCAGAACCATGGACCCGGTACTTGTGGTTCGGACTGTCTCCAACCAGCCATAATGTTGTGAGAGTGAAATTATGTCTAAGTCCAGCTTGGTACATTAGAAGCAACTCTGAAAATTAACCTAAGCGTTTTTCGAAGCTACTTTTTGGCTAACTTCTTATAGGAAGGTCTAGGAGCTCTGAAAATGAACGTGCGCGTCTTTCACTCTTCCCGAGGGACTTAGAAGAATTTTGTGATATTTTTTATTAAAATGGTGTATAAGGGTATATATATATAAATATATTTTATGCACTGTATATGAGCTGGCGATTTCTAAGTCTGTGGTTCCGAGAGGGGGTAACCAGGCTCACTAATAAAGGTCAAGCCACTTGGCTGCCAGAATGCCCTGCTTCAGCACAGACCAGAAAGGCATTGTGATAAGCGTATCCCCGGTATAGTCAGGGGTTAATGGGAGTCGTCCCCGTCCCCCCAGTATACGGCCAGAACCATGGACCCGGTACTTGTGGTTCGGACTGTCTCCAACCAGCCATAATGTTGTGAGAGTGAAATTATGTCTAAGTCCAGCTTTGGTACATTAGAAGCAACTCTGAAACTTAACCTAAGCGTTTTTCGAAGCTACTTTTTGGCTAACTTCTTATAGGAAGGTCTAGGAGCTCTGAAAATGAACGTGCGCGTCTTTCACTCTTCCCGAGGGACTTAGAAGAATTTTGTGATATTTTTTATTAAATGGTGTATAAGGGTATATATATAAATATATTTTATGCACTGTATATGAGCTGGCGATTTCTAAGTCTGTGGTTCCGAGAGGGGGTAACCAGGCTCACTAATAAAGGTCAAGCCACTTGGCTGCCAGAATGCCCTGCTTCAGCACAGACCAGAAAGGCATTGTGATAAGCGTATCCCCGGTATAGTCAGGGGTTAATGGGAGTCGTCCCCGTCCCCCCAGTATACGGCCAGAACCATGGACCCTGTACTTGTGGTTCGGACTCTCTCCAACCAGCCATAATGTTGTGAGAGTGAAATTATGTCTAAGTCCAGCTTTGGTACATTAGAAGCAACTCTGAAACTTAACCTAAGCGTTTTTCGAAGCTACTTTTTGGCTAACTTCTTATAGGAAGGTCTAGGAGCTCTGAAAATGAACGTGCGCGTCTTTCACTCTTCCCGAGGGACTTAGAAGAATTTTGTGATATTTTTTATTAAAATGGTGTATAAGGGTATATATATAAATATATTTTATGCACTGTATATGAGCTGGCGATTTCTAAGTCTGTGGTTCCGAGAGGGGGTAACCAGGCTCACTAATAAAGGTCAAGCCACTTGGCTGCCAGAATGCCCTGCTTCAGCACAGACCAGAAAGGCATTGTGATAAGCGTATCCCCGGTATAGTCAGGGGTTAATGGGAGTCGTCCCCGTCCCCCCAGTATACGGCCAGAACCATGGACCCGGTACTTGTGGTTCGGACTGTCTCCAACCAGCCATAATGTTGTGAGAGTGAAATTATGTCTAAGTCCAGCTTTGGTTCATTAGAAGCAACTCTGAAACTTAACCTAAGCGTTTTTCGAAGCTACTTTTTGGCTAACTTCTTATAGGAAGGTCTAGGAGCTCTGAAAATGAACGTGCGCGTCTTTCACTCTTCCCGAGGGACTTAGAAGAATTTTGTGATATTTTTTATTAAAATGGTGTATAAGGGTATATATATATATAAATATATTTTATGCACTGTATATGAGCTGGCGATTTCTAAGTCTGTGGTTCCGAGAGGGGGTAACCAGGCTCACTAATAAAGGTCAAGCCACTTGGCTGCCAGAATGCCCTTCTTCAGCACAGACCAGAAAGGCATTGTGATAAGCGTATCCCCGGTATAGTCAGGGGTTAATGGGAGTCGTCCCCGTCCCCCCAGTATACGGCCAGAACCATGGACCCGGTACTTGTGGTTCGGACTGTCTCCAACCAGCCATAATGTTGTGAGAGTGAAATTATGTCTAAGTCCAGCTTTGGTACATTAGAAGCAACTCTGAAACTTAACCTAAGCGTTTTTCGAAGCTACTTTTTGGCTAACTTCTTATAGGAAGGTCTAGGAGCTCTGAAAATGAACGTGCGCGTCTTTCACTCTTCCCGAGGGACTTAGAAGAATTTTGTGATATTTTTTATTAAATGGTGTATAAGGGTATATATATAAATATATTTTATGCACTGTATATGAGCTGGCGATTTCTAAGTCTGTGGTTCCGAGAGGGGGTAACCAGGCTCACTAATAAAGGTCAAGCCACTTGGCTGCCAGAATGCCCTGCTTCAGCACAGACCAGAAAGGCATTGTGATAAGCGTATCCCCGGTATAGTCAGGGGTTAATGGGAGTCGTCCCCGTCCCCCCAGTATACGGCCAGAACCATGGACCCGGTACTTGTGGTTCGGACTATCTCCAACCAGCCATAATGGTGTGAGAGTGAAATTATGTCTAAGTCCAGCTTTGGTACATTAGAAGCAACTCTGAAACTTAACCTAAGCGATTTTCAAAACTACTTTTTGGCTAACTTCTTATAGGAAGGTCTAGGAGCTCTGAAAATGAACGTACGCGTCTTTCACTCTTCCCGAGGGACTTAGAAGAATTTTGTGATATTTTTTATTAAAATGGTGTATAAGGGTATATATATAAATATATTTTATGCACTGTATATGAGCTGGCGATTTCTAAGTCTGTGGTTCCGAGAGGGGGTAACCAGGCTCACTAATAAAGGTCAAGCCACTTGGCTGCCAGAATGCCCTGCTTCAGCACAGACCAGAAAGGCATTGTGATAAGCGTATCCCCGGTATAGTCAGGGGTTAATGGGAGTCGTCCCCGTCCCCCCAGTATACGGCCAGAACCATGGACCCGATACTTGTGTTTCGGACCCTCTCCAACCAGCCATAATGTTGTGAGAGTGAAATTATGTCTAAGTCCAGCTTTGGTACATTAGAAGCAACTCTGAAACTTAACCTAAGCGTTTTTCGAAGCTACTTTTTGGCTAACTTCTTATAGGAAGGTCTAGGAGCTCTGAAAATGAACGTGCGCGTCTTTCACTCTTCCCGAGGGACTTAGAAGAATTTTGTGATATTTTTTATTAAAATGGTGTATAAGGGTATATATATAAATATATTTTATGCACTGTATATGAGCTGGCGATTTCTAAGTCTGTGGTTCCGAGAGGGGGTAACCAGGCTCACTAATAAAGGTCAAGCCACTTGGCTGCCAGAATGCCCTGCTTCAGCACAGACCAGAAAGGCATTGTGATAAGCGTATCCCCGGTATAGTCAGGGGTTAATGGGAGTCGTCCCCGTCCCCCCAGTATACGGCCAGAACCATGGACCCGGTACTTGTGGTTCGGACTGTCTCCAACCAGCCATAATGTTGTGAGTGAAATTATGTCTAAGTCCAGCTTTGGTACATTAGAAGCAACTCTGAAACTTAACCTAAGCGTTTTTCGAAGCTACTTTTTGGCTAACTTCTTATAGGAAGGTCTAGGAGCTCTGAAAATGAACGTGCGCGTCTTTCACTTTCACTCTTCAGCCCATGAAATATTGAGCTTCAAATGTGTTTTTAACATTGTGTAAAAAAGTTGCTCACAGCTGTTCTAGGAACACATTGTGAAATCGCGTATATCTTTGCTTCTACACATAGGAATGTATTGTGCTTTGCTTTACACACTATTCTACAGTCAAGAGGAGAGAATTCATCAAGTTTAATAAGCAAAAACACTGTATAAGTCGAATTTCAGCATTTTTGTGTGACCGGGAAAACCACAGTCACAAGCCGAGATGCAGTTCCATAGAAACTTGCCGTTTTACCGCTGAACCTAAAAATGGGTAGAAAGTACTTTTTCTCCCTTCCTGTTAATGCCACAGACTTCGCCTTTACAGGGCACACGTTTTCTATCTTCCCCGCTTCAGCCCATGAAATATTGAGCTTCAAATGTGTTGTTAACATTGTGTAAAAAAGTTGCTCACAGCTGTTCTAGGAACACATTGTGAAATCGCGTATATCTTTTCTTCTACACATAGGAATGTATTGTGCTTTGCTTAACACACTATTCTACAGTCAAGAGGAGAGAATTCATCAAGTTTAATAAGCAAAAACTCTGTATAAGTCGAATTTCAGCATTTTTGTGTGACCGGGAAAACCACAGTCACAAGCCGAGATGCAGTTCCATAGAAACTTGCCGTTTTACCGCTGAACCTAAAAATGGGTAGAAAGTACCTTTTCTCCCTTCCTGTTAATGCCACAGACTTCGCCTTTACAGGGCACACGTTTTCTATCTTCCCCGCTTCAGCCCATGAAATATTGAGCTTCAAATGTGTTGTTAACATTGTGTAAAAAAGTTGCTCACAGCTGTTCTAGGAACACATTGTGAAATCGCGTATATCTTTGCTTCTACACATAGGAATGTATTGTGCTTTGCTTTACACACTATTCTACAGTCAAGAGGAGAGAATTCATCAAGTTTAATAAGCAAAAACACTGTATTAGTCGAATTTCAGCATTTTTGTGTGACCGGGAAAACCACAGTCACAAGCCGAGATGCAGTTCCATAGAAACTTGCCATTTTACCTCTGAACCTAAAAATGGGTAGAAAGTACTTTTTCTCCCTTCCTGTTAATGCCACAGACTTCGCCTTTACAGGGCACACGTTTTCTATCTTCCCCGCTTCAGCCCATGAAATATTGAGCTTCAAATCTGTTGTTAACGTGGTGTATAAAGTTGCTCACAGCTGTTCTAGGAACACATTGTGAAATCGCGTATATCTTTGCTTCTACACATAGCAATGTATTGTGCTTTGCTTTACACACTATTCTACAGTCAAGAGGAGAGAATTCATCAAGTTTAATAAGCAAAAACACTGTATAAGTCGAATTTCAGCATTTTTGTGTGACCGGGAAAACCACAGTCACAAGCCGAGATGCAGTTCCATAGAAACTTGCCATTTTACCGCTGAACCTAAAAATGGGTAGAAAGTACTTTTTCTCCCTTCCTGTTAATGCCACAGACTTCGCCTTTACAGGGCACACGTTTTCTATCTTCCCCGCTTCAGCCCATGAAATATTGAGCTTCAAATGTGTTGTTAACGTTGTGTAAAAAAGTTGCTCACAGCTGTTCTAGGAACACATTGTGAAATCGCGTATATCTTTTCTTCTACACATAGGAATGTATTGTGCTTTGCTTTACACACTATTCTACAGTCAAGAGGAGAGAATTCATCAAGTTTAATAAGCAAAAACTCTGTATAAGTCGAATTTCAGCATTTTTGTGTGACCGGGAAAACCACAGTCACAAGACGAGATGCAGTTCCATAGAAACTTGCCATTTTACCGCTGAACCTAAAAATGGGTAGAAAGTACTTTTTCTCCCTTCCTGTTAATGCCACAGACTTCGCCTTTACAGGGCACACGTTTTCTATCTTCCCCGCTTCAGCCCATGAAATATTGAGCTTCAAATGTGTTGTTAACATTGTGTAAAAAAGTTGCTCACAGCTGTTCTAGGAACACATTGTGAAATCGCGTATATCTTTTCTTCTACACATAGGAATGTATTGTGCTTTGTTTTACACACTATTCTACAGTCAAGAGGAGAGAATTCATCAAGTTTAATAAGCAAAAACACTGTATAAGTCGAATTTCAGCATTTTTGTGTGACCGGGAAAACCACAGTCACAAGCCGAGATGCAGTTCCATAGAAACTTGCCATTTTACCGCTGAACCTAAAAATGGGTAGAAAGTACTTTTTCTCCCTTCCTGTTAATGCCACAGACTTCGCCTTTACAGGGCACACGTTTTCTATCTTCCCCGCTTCAGCCCATGAAATATTGAGCTTCAAATGTGTTGTTAACGTTGTGTAAAAAAGTTGCTCACAGCTGTTCTAGGAACACATTGTGAAATCGCGTATATCTTTTCTTCTACACATAGGAATGTATTGTGCTTTGCTTTACACACTATTCTACAGTCAAGAGGAGAGAATTCATCAAGTTTAATAAGCAAAAACTCTGTATAAGTCGAATTTCAGCATTTTTGTGTGACCGGGAAAACCACAGTCACAAGCCGAGATACAGTTCCATAGAAACTTGCCGTTTTACCGCTGAACCTAAAAATGGGTAGAAAGTACTTTTTCTCCCTTCCTGTTAATGCCACAGACTTCGCCTTTACAGGGCACACGTTTTCTATCTTCCCCGCTTCAGCCCATGAAATATTGAGCTTCAAATGTGTTGTTAACATTGTGTAAAAAAGTTGCTCACAGCTGTTCTAGGAACACATTGTGAAATCGCGTATATCTTTTCTTCTACACATAGGAATGTATTGTGCTTTGCTTTACACACTATTCTACAGTCAAGAGGAGAGAATTCATCAAGTTTAATAAGTAAAAACACTGTATAAGTCGAATTTCAGCATTTTTGTGTGACCGGGAAAACCACAGTCACAAGCCGAGATGCAGTTCCATAGAAACTTGCCATTTTACCGCTGAACCTAAAAATGGGTAGAAAGTACTTTTTCTCCCTTCCTGTTAATGCCACAGACTTCACCTTTACAGGGCACACGTTTTCTATCTTCCCCGCTTCAGCCCATGAAATATTGAGCTTCAAATGTGTTGTTAACGTTGTGTAAAAAAGTTGCTCACAGCTGTTCTAGGAACACATTGTGAAATCGCGTATATCTTTTCTTCTACACATAGGAATGTATTGTGCTTTGCTTTACACACTATTCTACAGTCAAGAGGAGAGAATTCATCAAGTTTAATAAGCAAAAACTCTGTATAAGTCGAATTTCAGCATTTTTGTGTGACCGGGAAAACCACAGTCACAAGCCGAGATGCAGTTCCATAGAAACTTGCCGTTTTACCGCTGAACCTAAAAATGGGTAGAAAGTACTTTTTCTCCCTTCCTATTAATGCCACAGACTTCGCCTTTACAGGGCACACGTTTTCTATCTTCCCCGCTTCAGCCCATGAAATATTGAGCTTCAAATGTGTTGTTAACATTGTGTAAAAAAGTTGCTCACAGCTGTTCTAGGAACACATTGTGAAATCGCGTATATCTTTGCTTCTACACATAGGAATGTATTGTGCTTTGCTTTACACACTATTCTACAGTCAAGAGGAGAGAATTCATCAAGTTTAATAAGCAAAAACACTGTATAAGTCGAATTTCAGCATTTTTGTGTGACCGGGAAAACCACAGTCACAAGCCGAGATGCAGTTCCATAGAAACTTGCCATTTTACCGCTGAACCTAAAAATGGGTAGAAAGTACTTTTTCTCCCTTCCTGTTAATGCCACAGACTTCGCCTTTACAGGGCACACGTTTTCTATCTTCCCCGCTTCAGCCCATGAAATATTGAGCTTCAAATGTGTTGTTAACATTGTGTAAAAAAGTTGCTCACAGCTGTTCTAGGAACACATTGTGAAATCGCGTATATCTTTTCTTCTACACATAGGAATGTATTGTGCTTTGCTTAACACACTATTCTACAGTCAAGAGGAGAGAATTCAAGAAGTTTAATAAGCAAAAACACTGTATAAGTCGAATTTCAGCATTTTTGTGTGACCGGGAAAACCACAGTCACAAGCCGAGATGCAGTTCCATAGAAACTTGCCATTTTACCGCTGAACCTAAAAATGGGAAAAAGTACTTTTTCTCCCTTCCTGTTAATGCCACAGACTTCGCCTTTACAGGTCACACGTTTTCTATCTTCCCCGCTTCAGCCCATGAAATATTGAGCTTCAAATGTGTTGTTAACTTTGTGTAAAAAAGTTGCTGAAAATGAACGTGCGCGTCTTTCACTCTTCCCGAGGGACTTAGAAGAATTTTGTGATATTTTTTATTAAAATGGTGTATAAGGGTATATATATAAATATATTTTATGCACTGTATATGAGCTGGCGATTTCTAAGTCTGTGGTTCCGAGAGGGGGTAACCAGGCTCACTAATAAAGGTCAAGCCACTTGCCTGCCAGAATGCCCTGCTTCAGCACAGACCAGAAAGGCATTGTGATAAGCGTATCCCCGGTATAGTCAGGGGTTAATGGGAGTCGTCCCCGTCCCCCCAGTATACGGCCAGAACCATGGACCCGTTACTTGTGGTTCGGACTGTCTCCAACCAGCCATAATGTTGTGAGTGAAATTATGTCTAGGTCCAGCTTTGGTACATTAGAAGCAACTCTGAAACTTAACCTAAGCGTTTTTCGAAGCTACTTTTTGGCTAACTTCTTATAGGAAGGTCTAGGAGCTCTGAAAATGAACGTACGCGTCTTTCACTCTTCCCGAGGGACTTAGAAGAATTTTGTGATATTTTTTATTAAAATGGTGTATAAGGGTATATATATAAATATATTTTATGCACTGTATATGAGCTGGCGATTTCTAAGTCTGTGGTTCCGAGAGGGGGTAACCAGGCTCACTAATAAAGGTCAAGCCACTTGGCTGCCAGAATGCCCTGCTTCAGCACAGACCAGAAAGGCATTGTGATAAGCGTATCCCCGGTATAGTCAGGGGTTAATGGGAGTCGTCCCCGTCCCCCCAGTATACGGCCAGAACCATGGACCCGGTACTTGTGGTTCGGACTCTCTCCAACCAGCCATAATGTTGTGAGAGTGAAATTATGTCTAAGTCCAGCTTTGGTACATTAGAAGCAACTCTGAAACTTAACCTAAGCGTTTTTCGAAGCTACTTTTTGGCTAACTTCTTATAGGAAGGTCTAGGAGCTCTGAAAATGAACGTGCGCGTCTTTCACTCTTTCCGAAGGACTTAGAAGAATTTTGTGATATTTTTTATTAAAATGGTGTATAAGGGTATATATATAATTATATTTTATGCACTGTATATGAGCTGGCGATTTCTAAGTCTGTGGTTCCGAGAGGGGGTAACCAGGCTCACTAATAAAGGTCAAGCCACTTGGCTGCCAGAATGCCCTGCTTCAGCACAGACCAGAAAGGCATTGTGATAAGCGTATCCCCGGTATAGTCAGGGGTTAATGGGAGTCGTCCCCGTCCCCCCAGTATACGGCCAGAACCATGGACCCGGTACTTGTGGTTCGGACTCTCTCCAACCAGCCATAATGTTGTGAGAGTGAAATTATGTCTAAGTCCAGCTTTGGTACATTAGAAGCAACTCTGAAACTTAACCTAAGCGTTTTTCGAAGCTACTTTTTGGCTAACTTCTTATAGGAAGGTCTAGGAGCTCTGAAAATGAACGTGCGCGTCTTTCACTCTTTCCGAAGGACTTAGAAGAATTTTGTGATATTTTTTATTAAAATGGTGTATAAGGGTATATATATAAATATATTTTATGCACTGTATATGAGCTGGCGATTTCTAAGTCTGTGGTTCCGAGAGGGGGTAACCAGGCTCACTAATAAAGGTCAAGCCACTTGGCTGCCAGAATGCCCTGCTTCAGCACAGACCAGAAAGGCATTGGATAAACGTATCCCCGGTATAGTCAGGGGTTAATGGGAGTCGTCCCCGTCCCCCCAGTATACGGCCAGAACCATGGACCCGGTACTTGTGGTTCGGACTCTCTCCAACCAGCCATAATGTTGTGAGAGTGAAATTATGTCTAAGTCCAGCTTTGGTACATTAGAAGCAACTCTGAAACTTAACCTAAGCGTTTTTCGAAGCTACTTTTTGGCTAACTTCTTATAGGAAGGTCTAGGAGCTCTGAAAATGAACGTGCGCGTCTTTCACTCTTTCCGAAGGACTTAGAAGAATTTTGTGATATTTTTTATTAAAATGGTGTATAAGGGTATATATATAATTATATTTTATGCACTGTATATGAGCTGGCGATTTCTAAGTCTGTGGTTCCGAGAGGGGGTAACCAGGCTCACTAATAAAGGTCAAGCCACTTGGCTGCCAGAATGCCCTGCTTCAGCACAGACCAGAAAGGCATTGTGATAAGCGTATCCCCGGTATAGTCAGGGGTTAATGGGAGTCGTCCCCGTCCCCCCAGTATACGGCCAGAACCATGGACCCGGTACTTGTGGTTCGGACCCTCTCCAACCAGCCATAATGTTGTGAGAGTGAAATTATGTCTAAGTCCAGCTTTGGTACATTAGAAACAACTCTGAAACTTAACCTATGCGTTTTTCGAAGCTACTTTTTAGCTAACTTCTTATAGGAAGGGATAAGGATGGTATTATTACATAGCACTGACAGTGACGGCGGCGTTGTACATACAGGGATAAGGATAGTATTACATAGCACTGACAGTGACGGCGGGGCTGTACATACAGGGATAAGAATAGTATTATTGCACAGCACTGACAGTGACGGCGGCGCTGCACATACAGGGTTAAGGATAGCATTATTACATAGCACTGACAGTGACGGCGGCGCTGTACATACAGGGATAAGGATAGGATATATAAGACAGTACTGACAGTGACGGCGGCACTTATCCCTGTATGTACAGCGCCGCCGTCACTGTCAGTGCTATGTAATAATACTATCCTTATCCCTGTATGTACAGCGCCGCCATCACTGTCAGTGAGTAGAAAGTACTTTTCTCCACCCCTGTTATTGCCACAGACTTGCCCTTTACAGGGCGCCGCCGTCACTGTCAGTGCTATGTAATACAATCCTTATCCCTGTATCTACAGCGCCGCCGTCACATTCACTGCTATGTAATAATACTATCCTTATCCCTGTATGGACAGTGCCGCCGTCACTGTCACTGCTTTGCAATAATACTATCCTTATCTCTGTATGTACAGCGCCGCCGTCACTGTCAGTGCTATGTAATAATACTATTCTTATCCCTGTATGTACAACGCCGCCATTACTGTCAGTGCTATGTAATTGTACATACAGGGATAAGGATAGTATTACATAGCAATGACAGTGACAGCGCACTGTACATACAGGGATAAGGATATTATTATTACATAGCACTGACAGTGACGGCGGCGCTGTACATACAGGGATAAGGATAGTATTATTACATAGCACTGACAGTGACGGCGGCGCTGTACATACAGGGATAAGGATAGTATTATTACATAGCACTGACAGTGACGTGGCGCTGTACATACAGGGATAAGGATAGTATTATTACATAGCACTGACAGTGATGGTGGAACTGTACATAACGGGATAAGGATAGTATTATTACATAGCACTGACAGTGACGGCGGCGCTGTACACACAGGGATAAGGATAGTATTACATAGCACTGACAGTGACGTGGCGCTGTACATACAGGGATAAGGATAGTATTACATAGCACTGACAGTGACGGCGACGCTGTACATACAGGGATAAGGATAGTATTACACAGCACTGACAGTGACGGCGGCGCTGTACATACAGGGATAAGGATAGTATTACATAGCACTGACAGTGACGGCGGCGCTGTACATACAGGGATAAGGATATTATTATTACATAGCACTGACAGTGACGATGGCGCTGTACATACAGGGATAAGGATAGTATTATTACATAGCAGTGACAGTGACGGTGGCGCTGTACATACAGGGATAAGGATAGTATTACATAGAACTGACAGTGACGGCGGCGCTGTACATACAGGGATAAGGATAGTATTACATAGCACTGACAGTGAGGGCGGTGCTGTACATACAGGGATAAGGATAGTAATACACAGCACTGACAGTGACAGAGGCGCTGTACATACAGGGATAAGGATAGTATTACATAGCACTGACAGTGACGGCGGCGCTGTACACAAAGGGATAAGGATATTATTATTGCATAGCACTGACGGGCATTTACACTGCGCATCTCATTACAGGGGCATTTACACTGCGCATCTCATTACAGGGCATTTACACTGCGCATCTCATTACGGGGCATTTACACTGCGCATCTCATTACAGGGGCATTTACACTGTGCATCTCATTACGGGGCATTTACACTGCGCATCTCATTACAGGGCATTTACACTGCGCATCTCATTACGCAGCATTTACACTGCGCATCTCATTAAAGGGGCATTTACACTGCGCATCTCATTACGGGGCATTTACACTGCGCTTCTCATTACAGGGGCATTTACACTGCGCATCTCATTACAGGGGCATTTACACTGCGCATGTCATTACAGGGGCA
Organism: Ascaphus truei; assembly: GCF_040206685.1. Lineage (NCBI taxonomy): Eukaryota > Metazoa > Chordata > Amphibia > Anura > Ascaphidae > Ascaphus > Ascaphus truei. Next base: position 163,435 of record NW_027456257.1, on the reverse strand, counting down.
TTTACAATGCGCATCTCATTACAGGGGCATTTACACTGTGCATCTCATTACGGGGCATTTACACTGCGCATCTCATTACAGGGCATTTACACAGTGCATCTCATTAAGGGGCATTTACACTGGGCATCCCATTACGGGGCATTTACACTGCACATCTCATTACAGTGGCATTTACATTGCGCATCTCATTACAGGGGCCTTTACACGGCGCATCTCATTACAGGGGCCTTTACACGGCGCATCTCATTACATAGGCCATTACACGGCGCATCTCATTACAGGGGCCTTTACACTGCGCATCTCATTACAGGGGCCTTTACACTGCGCATCTAATTACAAGGGCCTTTACACTGCGCATCTCATTACAGGGGCATTTACACTGTGCATCTCATTACGGGGCATTTACACTGCGCATCTCATTACAGGGCATTTACACTGCGCATCTCATTACGGGGCATTTACACTGCGCATCTCATTAAAGGGGCATTTACACTGCGCATCTCATTACGGGGCATTTACACTGCGCATCTCATTACAGGGGCATTTACACTGCGCATGTCATTACAGGGGCATTTACAATGCGCATCTCATTACAGGGCATTTACACTGTGCATCTCATTAAGGGGCATTTACACTGGGCATCCCATTACGGGGCATTTACACTGCGCATCTCATTACAGTGGCATTTACATTGCGCATCTCATTACAGGGGCCTTTACACGGCGCATCTCATTACAGGGGCCTTTACACGGCGCATCTCATTACATAGGCCGTTACACGGCGCATCTCATTACAGGGGCCTTTACACTGCGCATCTCATTACAGGGGCCTTTAAACTGCGCATCTAATTACAAGGGCCTTTACACTGCGCATCTCATTACAGGGGCATTTACACTGCGCATCTCATTACAGGGGCATCTACACTGCGCATCTCATTACAGGGGCAATTACACGGCGCATCTCATTACAGGGGCATTTACACGGCGCAACTCATTACAAGGGCCTTTACACGGCGCATATCATTACAGGGGCCTTTACACTGCGCATCTCATTACAGGGGCCTTTACACTGCGCATCTCATTACAGGGGCCTTTACACTGCGCATCTCATTACAGGGGCCTTTACACTGCGCATCTCATTACAGGGGCATTTACACTGCGCATCTCATTACAGGGGCATTTACACTTGGCATCTCATTACAGGGGCATTTACACTGGGCATCTCATTACAGGGGGCATTTACACTGCACATCTCATTAAGGGGCATTTACACTGCGCATCTCATTAAGGGGCATTTACACTGCGCATCTCATTACGGGGCATTTACACTGCGCATCTCATTACAGGGGCATTTACACTGCGCATCTCATTACAGGGGCCTTTACACTGCGCATCTCATTATGGGGCCTTTACACTGCGCATCTCATTACAGGGGCCTTTACACTGCGCATCTCATTACTGGGCATTTACACTGCGCATCTCATTACAGGGGCATTTACACTGCGCATCTCATTACAGGGGCATTTACACTGCGCATCTCATTACAGGGACATTTACACTGCGCATCTCATTACAGGGGCATTTACACTGCGCATCTCATTAAAGGGGCCTTTACACTGCGCATCTCATTACGGGGCTTTTACACTGCGCATCTCATTAAAGGGGCCTTTACACTGCGCATCTCATTACGGGGCTTTTGCACTGCGCATCTCATTACAGGGGCCTTTACACTGCGCATCTCATTACGGGGCATTTACACTGCGCATCTCATTACAGGGGCATTTACACTGCGCATCTCATTACAGGGGCATTTACACTGGGCATCTCATTACAGGGGCATTTACACTGCGCATCTCATTACAGGGGCATTTACATGGCGCATCTCATTACAGGGGCCTTTCCACTGCGCATCTCATTACAGGGGCCTTTACACTGCGCATCTCATTACAGGGGCCTCTACACTGCGCATCTCATTACGGGGCCTCTACACTGCGCATCTCATTACAGGGGCATTTACACTGCGCATCTCATTAAAGGGGCATTTACACTGCGCATCTCATTACAGGGGCATATACACTGCGCATCTCATTACAGGGGCATTTACACTGCACATCTCATTACAGGGGCATTTACACTGCGCATCTCATTACAGGGGCATTTACACTGCGCATCTCATTACAGGGGCATTTAGACTGCGCATCTCATTACGGGGCATTTACACTGTGCATCTCATTAAGTGGCATTTACACTGGGCATCTCATTACGGTGCATTTACACTGCGCATCTCATTACAGGGGCATTTATACTGCGCATCTCATTACAGGGGCCTTTACACGGCGCATCTCATTACAGGGGCCTTTACACGGCGCATCTCATTACAGGGGCCTTTACACGGCGCATCTCATTACAGGGGCCTTTACACGGCACATCTCATTACAGGGGCCTTTACATGGCGCATCTCATTACAGGGGCCTTTACACGGCGCATCTCATTACAGGGGCCTTTACACTGCGCATCTCATTACAAGGGCCTTTACACTGCGCATCTCATTACAGGGGCATTTACACTGCACATCTCATTACAGGGGCATTTACACTGCGCATCTCATTACAGGGGCATTTACACGGCGCATCTCATTACAGGGGCATTTACAGGGCGCATCTCATTACAGGGGCCTTTACACGGCGCATCTCATTACAGGGGCCTTTACACTGCGCATCTCATTACAGGGGCCTTTACTGTAAGTGCTATGTAATACTATCCTTATCCCTGTGTGTACAGCGCCGCCGTCACTGTCAGTGCTATGTAATAATACTATCCTTATCCCTGTATGGACAGTGCCGCCGTCACTGTCACTGCTTTGCAATAATACTATCCTTATCTCTGTATGTACAGCGCCGCCGTCACTGTCAGTGCTATGTAATAATACTATTCTTATCCCTGTATGTACAACGTCGCCATTACTGTCAGTGCTATGTAATTGTACATACAGGGATAAGGATAGTATTACATAGCAATGACAGTGACAGCGCACTGTACATACAGGGATAAGGATATTATTATTACATAGCACTTACAGTGACGGCGGCGCTGTACATACAGGGATAAGGATAGTATTATTACATAGCACTGACAGTGACGGCGGCGCTGTACATACAGGGATAAGGATAGTATTATTACATAGCACTGACAGTGACGTGGCGCTGTACATACAGGGATAAGGATAGTATTATTACATAGCACTGACAGTGATGGTGGAACTGTACATAACGGGATAAGGATAGTATTATTACATAGCACTGACAGTGACGGCGGCGCTGTACACACAGGGATAAGGATAGTATTACATAGCACTGACAGTGACGTGGCGCTGTACATACAGGGATAAGGATAGTATTACATAGCACTGACAGTGACGGCGACGCTGTACATACAGGGATAAGGATAGTATTACACAGCACTGACAGTGACGGCGGCGCTGTACATACAGGGATAAGGATAGTATTACATAGCACTGACAGTGACGGCGGCGCTGTACATACAGGGATAAGGATATTATTATTACATAGCACTGACAGTGACGATGGCGCTGTACATACAGGGATAAGGATAGTATTATTACATAGCAGTGACAGTGACGGTGGCGCTGTACATACAGGGATAAGGATAGTATTACATAGAACTGACAGTGACGGCGGCGCTGTACATACAGGGATAAGGATAGTATTACATAGCACTGACAGTGAGGGCGGTGCTGTACATACAGGGATAAGGATAGTAATACACAGCACTGACAGTGACGGCGGCGCTGTACATACAGGGATAAGGATAGTATTACATAGCACTGACAGTGACGGCGGCGCTGTACACAAAGGGATAAGGATATTATTATTGCATAGCACTGACGGGCATTTACACTGCGCATCTCATTACAGGGGCATTTACACTGCGCATCTCATTACAGGGCATTTACACTGCGCATCTCATTACGGGGCATTTACACTGCGCATCTCATTACAGGGGCATTTACACTGTGCATCTCATTACGGGGCATTTACACTGCGCATCTCATTACAGGGCATTTACACTGCGCATCTGATTACGCAGCATTTACACTGCGCATCTCATTAAAGGGGCATTTACACTGTGCATCTCATTACGGGGCATTTACACTGCGCTTCTCATTACAGGGGCATTTACACTGCGCATCTCATTACAGGGGCATTTACACTGCGCATGTCATTACAGGGGCATTTACATGGCGCATCTCATTACAGGGGCCTTTCCACTGCGCATCTCATTACAGGGGCCTTTACACTGCGCATCTCATTACAGGGGCCTCTACACTGCGCATCTCATTACGGGGCCTCTACACTGCGCATCTCATTACAGGGGCATTTACACTGCGCATCTCATTAAAGGGGCATTTACACTGCGCATCTCATTACAGGGGCATATACACTGCGCATCTCATTACAGGGGCATTTACACTGTGCATCTCATTACGGGGCATTTACACTGCGCATCTCATTACAGGGCATTTACACTGTGCATCTCATTAAGGGGCATTTACACTGGGCATCCCATTACGGGGCATTTACACTGCGCATCTCATTACAGTGGCATTTACATTGCGCATCTCATTACAGGGGTGTAAAGGCCCCTGTAATGAGATGCGCAGTATAAATGCCCCTGTAATGAGATGCGCAGTGTAAATGCACCGTAATGAGATGCCCAGTGTAAATGCCCCTTAATGAGATGCACAGTGTAAATGCCCCGTAATGAGATGCGCAGTCTAAATGCCCCTGTAATGAGATGCGCAGTGTAAATGCCCCTGTAATGAGATGCGCAGTGTAAATGCCCCTGTAATGAGATGTGCAGTGTAAATGCCCCTGTAATGAGATGCGCAGTGTATATGCCCCTGTAATGAGATGCGCAGTGTAAATGCCCCTTTAATGAGATGCGCAGTGTAAATGCCCCTGTAATGAGATGCGCAGTGTAGAGGCCCCGTAATGAGATGCGCAGTGTAGAGGCCCCTGTAATGAGATGCGCAGTGTAAAGGCCCCTGTAATGAGATGCGCAGTGGAAAGGCCCCTGTAATGAGATGCGCCATGTAAATGCCCCTGTAATGAGATGCGCAGTGTAAATGCCCCTGTAATGAGATGCCCAGTGTAAATGCCCCTGTAATGAGATGCGCAGTGTAAATGCCCCTGTAATGAGATGCGCAGTGTAAATGCCCCGTAATGAGATGCGCAGTGTAAAGGCCCCTGTAATGAGATGCGCAGTGCAAAAGCCCCGTGATGAGATGCGCAGTGTAAAGGCCCCTTTAATGAGATGCGCAGTGTAAAGGCCCCTTTAATGAGATGCGCAGTGTAAAGGCCCCTTTAATGAGATGCGCAGTGTAAATGCCCCTGTAATGAGATGCGCAGTGTAAATGTCCCTGTAATGAGATGCGCAGTGTAAATGCCCCTGTAATGAGATGCGCAGTGTAAATGCCCCTGTAATGAGATGCGCAGTGTAAATGCCCAGTAATGAGATGCGCAGTGTAAAGGCCCCTGTAATGAGATGCGCAGTGTAAAGGCCCCATAATGAGATGCGCAGTGTAAAGGCCCCTGTAATGAGATGCGCAGTGTAAATGCCCCTGTAATGAGATGCGCAGTGTAAATGCCCCGTAATGAGATGCGCAGTGTAAATGCCCCTTAATGAGATGCGCAGTGTAAATGCCCCTTAATGAGATGTGCAGTGTAAATGCCCCCTGTAATGAGATGCCCAGTGTAAATGCCCCTGTAATGAGATGCCAAGTGTAAATGCCCCTGTAATGAGATGCGCAGTGTAAATGCCCCTGTAATGAGATGCGCAGTGTAAAGGCCCCTGTAATGAGATGCGCAGTGTAAAGGCCCCTGTAATGAGATGCGCAGTGTAAAGGCCCCTGTAATGAGATGCGCAGTGTAAAGGCCCCTGTAATGATATGCGCCGTGTAAAGGCCCTTGTAATGAGTTGCGCCGTGTAAATGCCCCTGTAATGAGATGCGCCGTGTAATTGCCCCTGTAATGAGATGCGCAGTGTAGATGCCCCTGTAATGAGATGCGCCGTGTAAATGCCCCTGTAATGAGATGCGCAGTGTAAAGGCCCTTGTAATTAGATGCGCAGTTTAAAGGCCCCTGTAATGAGATGCGCAGTGTAAAGGCCCCTGTAATGAGATGCGCCGTGTAACGGCCTATGTAATGAGATGCGCCGTGTAAAGGCCCCTGTAATGAGATGCGCCGTGTAAAGGCCCCTGTAATGAGATGCGCAATGTAAATGCCACTGTAATGAGATGCGCAGTGTAAATGCCCCGTAATGGGATGCCCAGTGTAAATGCCCCTTAATGAGATGCACAGTGTAAATGCCCTGTAATGAGATGCGCATTGTAAATGCCCCTGTAATGACATGCGCAGTGTAAATGCCCCTGTAATGAGATGCGCAGTGTAAATGCCCCGTAATGAGATGCGCAGTGTAAATGCCCCTTTAATGAGATGCGCAGTGTAAAGGCCCTTGTAATTAGATGCGCAGTGTAAAGGCCCCTGTAATGAGATGCGCAGTGTAAAGGCCCCTGTAATGAGATGCGCCGTGTAACGGCCTATGTAATGAGATGCGCCGTGTAAAGGCCCCTGTAATGAGATGCGCCGTGTAAAGGCCCCTGTAATGAGATGCGCAATGTAAATGCCACTGTAATGAGATGCGCAGTGTAAATGCCCCGTAATGGGATGCCCAGTGTAAATGCCCCTTAATGAGATGCACAGTGTAAATGCCCTGTAATGAGATGCGCAGTGTAAATGCCCCGTAATGAGATGCACAGTGTAAATGCCCCTGTAATGAGATGCGCATTGTAAATGCCCCTGTAATGACATGCGCAGTGTAAATGCCCCTGTAATGAGATGCGCAGTGTAAATGCCCCTGTAATGAGAAGCGCAGTGTAAATGCCCCGTAATGAGATGCGCAGTGTAAATGCCCCTTTAATGAGATGCGCAGTGTAAATGCTGCGTAATGAGATGCGCAGTGTAAATGCCCTGTAATGAGATGCGCAGTGTAAATGCCCCGTAATGAGATGCACAGTGTAAATGCCCCTGTAATGAGATGCGCAGTGTAAATGCCCCGTAATGAGATGCGCAGTGTAAATGCCCTGTAATGAGATGCGCAGTGTATATGCCCCTGTAATGAGATGCGCAGTGTAAATGCCCGTCAGTGCTATGCAATAATAATATCCTTATCCCTTTGTGTACAGCGCCGCCGTCACTGTCAGTGCTATGTAATACTATCCTTATCCCTGTATGTACAGCGCCGCCGTCACTGTCAGTGCTGTGTATTACTATCCTTATCCCTGTATGTACAGCACCGCCCTCACTGTCAGTGCTATGTAATACTATCCTTATCCCTGTATGTACAGCGCCGCCGTCACTGTCAGTTCTATGTAATACTATCCTTATCCCTGTATGTACAGCGCCACCGTCACTGTCACTGCTATGTAATAATACTATCCTTATCCCTGTATGTACAGCGCCATCGTCACTGTCAGTGCTATGTAATAATAATATCCTTATCCCTGTATGTACAGCGCCGCCGTCACTGTCAGTGCTATGTAATACTATCCTTATCCCTGTATGTACAGCGCCGCCGTCACTGTCAGTGCTGTGTAATACTATCCTTATCCCTGTATGTACAGCGTCGCCGTCACTGTCAGTGCTATGTAATACTATCCTTATCCCTGTATGTACAGCGCCACGTCACTGTCAGTGCTATGTAATACTATCCTTATCCCTGTGTGTACAGCGCCGCCGTCACTGTCAGTGCTATGTAATAATACTATCCTTATCCCGTTATGTACAGTTCCACCATCACTGTCAGTGCTATGTAATAATACTATCCTTATCCCTGTATGTACAGCGCCACGTCACTGTCAGTGCTATGTAATAATACTATCCTTATCCCTGTATGTACAGCGCCGCCGTCACTGTCAGTGCTATGTAATAATACTATCCTTATCCCTGTATGTACAGCGCCGCCGTCACTGTCAGTGCTATGTAATAATAATATCCTTATCCCTGTATGTACAGTGCGCTGTCACTGTCATTGCTATGTAATACTATCCTTATCCCTGTATGTACAATTACATAGCACTGACAGTAATGGCGGCGTTGTACATACAGGGATAAGAATAGTATTATTACATAGCACTGACAGTGACGGCGGCGCTGTACATACAGAGATAAGGATAGTATTATTGCAAAGCAGTGACAGTGACGGCGGCACTGTCCATACAGGGATAAGGATAGTATTATTACATAGCAGTGAATGTGACGGCGGCGCTGTAGATACAGGGATAAGGATTGTATTACATAGCACTGACAGTGACGGCGGCGCCCTGTAAAGGGCAAGTCTGTGGCAATAACAGGGGTGGAGAAAAGTACTTTCTACTCACTGACAGTGATGGCGGCGCTGTACATACAGGGATAAGGATAGTATTATTACATAGCACTGACAGTGACGGCGGCGCTGTACATACAGGGATAAGTGCCGCCGTCACTGTCAGTACTGTCTTATATATCCTATCCTTATCCCTGTATGTACAGCGCCGCCGTCACTGTCAGTGCTATGTAATAATGCTATCCTTAACCCTGTATGTGCAGCGCCGCCGTCACTGTCAGTGCTGTGCAATAATACTATTCTTATCCCTGTATGTACAGCCCCGCCGTCACTGTCAGTGCTATGTAATACTATCCTTATCCCTGTATGTACAACGCCGCCGTCACTGTCAGTGCTATGTAATAATACCATCCTTATCCCTTCCTATAAGAAGTTAGCTAAAAAGTAGCTTCGAAAAACGCTTAGGTTAAGTTTCAGAGTTGCTTCTAATGTACCAAAGCTGGACTTAGACATAATTTCACTCTCACAACATTATGGCTGGTTGGAGAGGGTCCGAACCACAAGTACCGGGTCCATGGTTCTGGCCGTATACTGGGGGGACGGGGACGACTCCCATTAACCCCTGACTATACCGGGGATACGCTTATCACAATGCCTTTCTGGTCTGTGCTGAAGCAGGGCATTCTGGCAGCCAAGTGGCTTGACCTTTATTAGTGAGCCTGGTTACCCCCTCTCGGAACCACAGACTTAGAAATCGCCAGCTCATATACAGTGCATAAAATATAATTATATATATACCCTTATACACCATTTTAATAAAAAATATCACAAAATTCTTCTAAGTCCTTCGGAAAGAGTGAAACACGCGCACGTTCATTTTCAGAGCTCCTAGACCTTCCTATAAGAAGTTAGCCAAAAAGTAGCTTCGAAAAACGCTTAGGTTAAGTTTCAGAGTTGCTTCTAATGTACCAAAGCTGGACTTAGACATAATTTCACTCTCACAACATTATGGCTGGTTGGAGAGAGTCCGAACCACAAGTACCGGGTCCATGGTTCTGGCCGTATACTGGGGGGACGGGGACGACTCCCATTAACCCCTGACTATACCGGGGATACGTTTATCCAATGCCTTTCTGGTCTGTGCTGAAGCAGGGCATTCTGGCAGCCAAGTGGCTTGACCTTTATTAGTGAGCCTGGTTACCCCCTCTCGGAACCACAGACTTAGAAATCGCCAGCTCATATACAGTGCATAAAATATATTTATATATATACCCTTATACACCATTTTAAAAAAAAATATCACAAAATTCTTTTAAGTCCTTCGGAAAGAGTGAAAGACGCGCACGTTCATTTTCAGAGCTCCTAGACCTTCCTATAAGAAGTTAGCCAAAAAGTAGCTTCGAAAAACGCTTAGGTTAAGTTTCAGAGTTGCTTCTAATGTACCAAAGCTGGACTTAGACATAATTTCACTCTCACAACATTATGGCTGGTTGGAGAGAGTCCGAACCACAAGTACCGGGTCCATGGTTCTGGCCGTATACTGGGGGGACGGGGACGACTCCCATTAACCCCTGACTATACCGGGGATACGCTTATCACAATGCCTTTCTGGTCTGTGCTGAAGCAGGGCATTCTGGCAGCCAAGTGGCTTGACCTTTATTAGTGAGCCTGGTTACCCCCTCTCGGAACCACAGACTTAGAAATCGCCAGCTCATATACAGTGCATAAAATATATTTATATATATACCCTTATACACCATTTTAATAAAAAATATCACAAAATTCTTCTAAGTCCCTCGGGAAGAGTGAAAGACGCGTACGTTCATTTTCAGAGCTCCTAGACCTTCCTATAAGAAGTTAGCCAAAAAGTAGCTTCGAAAAACGCTTAGGTTAAGTTTCAGAGTTGCTTCTAATGTACCAAAGCTGGACCTAGACATAATTTCACTCACAACATTATGGCTGGTTGGAGACAGTCCGAACCACAAGTAACGGGTCCATGGTTCTGGCCGTATACTGGGGGGACGGGGACGACTCCCATTAACCCCTGACTATACCGGGGATACGCTTATCACAATGCCTTTCTGGTCTGTGCTGAAGCAGGGCATTCTGGCAGGCAAGTGGCTTGACCTTTATTAGTGAGCCTGGTTACCCCCTCTCGGAACCACAGACTTAGAAATCGCCAGCTCATATACAGTGCATAAAATATATTTATATATATACCCTTATACTACATTTTAATAAAAAATATCACAAAATTCTTCTAAGTCCCTCGGGAAGAGTGAAAGACGCGCACGTTCATTTTCAGCAACTTTTTTACACAAAGTTAACAACACATTTGAAGCTCAATATTTCATGGGCTGAAGCGGGGAAGATAGAAAACGTGTGCCCTGTAAAGGCGAAGTCTGTGGCATTAACAGGAAGGGAGAAAAATTACTTTTTCCCATTTTTAGGTTCAGCGGTAAAATGGCAAGTTTCTATGGAACTGCATCTCGGCTTGTGACTGTGGTTTTCCCGGTCACACAAAAATGCTGAAATTCGACTTATACAGTGTTTTTGCTTATTAAACTTCATGAATTCTCTCCTCTTGACTGTAGAATAGTGTGTTAAGCAAAGCACAATACATTCCTATGTGTAGAAGAAAAGATATACGCGATTTCACAATGTGTTCCTAGAACAGCTGTGAGCAACTTTTTTACACAATGTTAACAACACATTTGAAGCTCAATATTTCATGGGCTGAAGCGGGGAAGATAGAAAACGTGTGCCCTGTAAAGGCCAAGTCTGTGGCATTAACAGGAAGGGAGAAAAAGTACTTTCTACCCATTTTTAGGTTCAGCGGTAAAATGGCAAGTTTCTATGGAACTGCATCTCGGCTTGTGACTGTGGTTTTCGCGGTCACACAAAAATGCTGAAATTCGACTTATACAGTGTTTGTGCTTATTAAACTTGATGAATTCTCTCCTCTTGACTGTAGAATAGTGTGTAAAGCAAAGCACAATACATTCCTATGTGTAGAAGCAAAGATATACGCGATTTCACAATGTGTTCCTAGAACAGCTGTGAGCAACTTTTTTACACAATGTTAACAACACATTTAAAGCTCAATATTTCATGGGCTGAAGCGGGGAAGATAGAAAACGTGTGCCCTGTAAAGGCGAAGTCTGTGGCATTAACAGGAAGGGAGAAAAAGTACTTTCTACCCATTTTTAGGTTCAGCGGTAAAACGGCAAGTTTCTATGGAACTGCATCTCGGCTTGTGACTGTGGTTTTCCCAAACACAATAATGCTGAAAATTGACTTATACAGTGTTTTTGCTTATTAAACTTGATGAATTCTCTCCTCTTGACTGTAGAATAGTGTGTAAAGCAAAGCACAATACATTGCTATGTGTAGAAGCAAAGATATACGCGATTTCACAATGTGTTCCTAGAACAGCTGTGAGCAAATTTTTTACACCACGTTAACAACAGATTTGAAGCTCAATATTTCATGGGCTGAAGCGGGGAAGATAGAAAACGTGTGCCCTGTAAAGGCGAAGTCTGTGGCATTAACAGGAAGGGAGAAAAAGTACTTTCTACCCATTTTTAGGTTCAGCGGTAAAATGGCAAGTTTCTATGGAACTGCATCTCGGCTTGTGACTGTGGTTTTCCCGGTCACACAAAAATGCTGAAATTCGACTTATACAGTGTTTTTGCTTATTAAACTTGATGAATTCTCTCCTCTTGACTGTAGAATAGTGTGTAAAGCAAAGCACAATACATTCCTATGTGTAGAAGCAAAGATATACGCGATTTCACAATGTGTTCCTAGAACAGCTGTGAGCAACTTTTTTACACAATGTTAACAACACATTTGAAGCTCAATATTTCATGGGCTGAAGCGGGGAAGATAGAAAACGTGTGCCCTGTAAAGGCGAAGTCTGTGGCATTAATAGGAAGGGAGAAAAAGTACTTTCTACCCATTTTTAGGTTCAGCGGTAAAACGGCAAGTTTCTATGGAACTGCATCTCGGCTTGTGACTGTGGTTTTCCCGGTCACACAAAAATGCTGAAATTCGACTTATACAGTGTTTTTGCTTATTAAACTTGATGAATTCTCTCCTCTTGACTGTAGAATAGTGTGTAAAGCAAAGCACAATACATTCCTATGTGTAGAAGAAAAGATATACGCGATTTCACAATGTGTTCCTAGAACAGCTGTGAGCAACTTTTTTACACAACGTTAACAACACATTTGAAGCTCAATATTTCATGGGCTGAAGCGGGGAAGATAGAAAACGTGTGCCCTGTAAAGGCGAAGTCTGTGGCATTAACAGGAAGGGAGAAAACTTCTTTCTACCCATTTTTAGGTTCAGCGGTAAAATGGCAAGTTTCTATGGAACTGCATCTCGGCTTGTGACTGTGGTTTTCCCGGTCACACAAAAATGCTGAAATTCGACTTATACAGTGTTTTTGCTTATTAAACTTGATGAATTCTCTCCTCTTGACTGTAGAATAGTGTGTAAAGCAAAGCACAATACATTGCTATGTGTAGAAGCAAAGATATACGCGATTTCACAATGTGTTCCTAGAACAGCTGTGAGCAACTTTTTTACACCACGTTAACAACAGATTTGAAGCTCAATATTTCATGGGCTGAAGCGGGGAAGATAGAAAACGTGTGCCCTGTAAAGGCGAAGTCTGTGGCATTAACAGGAAGGGAGAAAAAGTACTTTCTTCCCATTTTTAGGTTCAGCGGTAAAACGGCAAGTTTCTATGGAACTGCATCTCGGCTTGTGACTGTGGTTTTCCCGGTCACACAAAAATGCTGAAATTCGACTTATAGAGAGTTTTTGCTTATTAAACTTGATGAATTCTCTCCTCTTGACTGTAGAATAGTGTGTAAAGCAAAGCACAATACATTCCTATGTGTAGAAGAAAAGATATACGCGATTTCACAATGTGTTCCTAGAACAGCTGTGAGCAACTTTTTTACACAACGTTAACAACACATTTGAAGCTCAATATTTCATGGGCTGAAGCGGGGAAGATAGAAAACGTGTGCCCTGTAAAGGCGAAGTCTGTGGCATTAACAGGAAGGGAGAAAAAGTACTTTCTACCCATTTTTAGGTTCAACGGTAAAATGGCAAGTTTCTATGGAACTGAATCTCGGCTTGTGACTGTGGTTTTCCCGGTCACACAAAAATGCTGAAATTCGACTTATACAGTGTTTTTGCTTATTAAACTTGATGAATTCTCTCCTCTTGACTGTAGAATAGTGTGTAAAGCAAAGCACAATACATTCCTATGTGTAGAAGAAAAGATATACGCGATTTCACAATGTGTTCCTAGAACAGCTGTGAGCAACTTTTTTACACAATGTTAACAACACATTTGAAGCTCAATATTTCATGGGCTGAAGCGGGGAAGATAGAAAACGTGTGCCCTGTAAAGGCGAAGTCTGTGGCATTAACAGGAAGGGAGAAAAAGTACTTTCTACCCATTTTTAGGTTCAGCGGTAAAACGGCAAGTTTCTATGGAACTGTATCTCGGCTTGTGACTGTGGTTTTCCCGGTCACACAAAAATGCTGAAATTCGACTTATACAGAGTTTTTGCTTATTAAACTTGATGAATTCTCTCCTCTTGACTGTAGAATAGTGTGTAAAGCAAAGCACAATACATTCCTATGTGTAGAAGAAAAGATATACGCGATTTCACAATGTGTTCCTAGAACAGCTGTGAGCAACTTTTTTACACAACGTTAACAACACATTTGAAGCTCAATATTTCATGGGCTGAAGCGGGGAAGATAGAAAACGTGTGCCCTGTAAAGGCGAAGTCTGTGGCATTAACAGGAAGGGAGAAAAGGTACTTTCTACCCATTTTTAGGTTCAGCGGTAAAATGGCAAGTTTCTATGGAACTGCATCTCGGCTTGTGACTGTGGTTTTCCCGGTCACACAAAAATGCTGAAATTCGACTTATACAGAGTTTTTGCTTATTAAACTTGATGAATTCTCTCCTCTTGACTGTAGAATAGTGTGTAAAGCAAAGCACAATACATTGCTATGTGTAGAAGCAAAGATATACGCGATTTCACAATGTGTTCCTAGAACAGCTGTGAGCAACTTTTTTACACCACGTTAACAACAGATTTGAAGCTCAATATTTCATGGGCTGAAGCGGGGAAGATAGAAAACGTGTGCCCTGTAAAGGCGAAGTCTGTGGCATTAACAGGAAGGGAGAAAAAGTACTTTCTACCCATTTTTAGGTTCAGCGGTAAAACGGCAAGTTTCTATGGAACTGCATCTCGGCTTCTGACTGTGGTTTTCCCGGTCACACAAAAATGCTGAAATTCGACTTATAGAGAGTTTTTGCTTATTAAACTTGATGAATTCTCTCCTCTTGACTGTAGAATAGTGTGTAAAGCAAAGCACAATACATTCCTATGTGTAGAAGAAAAGATATACGCGATTTCACAATGTGTTCCTAGAACAGCTGTGAGCAACTTTTTTACACAACGTTAACAACACATTTGAAGCTCAATATTTCATGGGCTGAAGCGGGGAAGATAGAAAACGTGTGCCCTGTAAAGGCGAAGTCTGTGGCATTAACAGGAAGGGAGAAAAAGTACTTTCTACCCATTTTTAGGTTCAGCGGTAAAATGGCAAGTTTCTATGGAACTGCATCTCGGCTTGTGACTGTGGTTTTCCCGGTCACACAAAAATGCTGAAATTCGACTTATACAGTGTTTTTGCTTATTAAACTTGATGAATTCTCTCCTCTTGACTGTAGAATAGTGTGTAAAGCAAAGCACAATACATTCCTATGTGTAGAAGAAAAGATATACGCGATTTCACAATGTGTTCCTAGAACAGCTGTGAGCAACTTTTTTACACAATGTTAACAACACATTTGAAGCTCAATATTTCATGGGCTGAAGCGGGGAAGATAGAAAACGTGTGCCCTGTAAAGGCGAAGTCTGTGGCATTAACAGGAAGGGAGAAAAAGTACTTTCTACCCATTTTTAGGTTCAGCGGTAAAACGGCAAGTTTCTATGGAACTGTATCTCGGCTTGTGACTGTGGTTTTCCCGGTCACACAAAAATGCTGAAATTCGACTTATACAGAGTTTTTGCTTATTAAACTTGATGAATTCTCTCCTCTTGACTGTAGAATAGTGTGTAAAGCAAAGCACAATACATTCCTATGTGTAGAAGAAAAGATATACGCGATTTCACAATGTGTTCCTAGAACAGCTGTGAGCAACTTTTTTACACAACGTTAACAACACATTTGAAGCTCAATATTTCATGGGCTGAAGCGGGGAAGATAGAAAACGTGTGCCCTGTAAAGGCGAAGTCTGTGGCATTAACAGGAAGGGAGAAAAAGTACTTTCTACCCATTTTTAGGTTCAGCGGTAAAATGGCAAGTTTCTATGGAACTGCATCTCGGCTTGTGACTGTGGTTTTCCCGGTCACACAAAAATGCTGAAATTCGACTTATACAGTGTTTTTGCTTATTAAACTTGATGAATTCTCTCCTCTTGACTGTAGAATAGTGTGTAAAGCAAAGCACAATACATTCCTATGTGTAGAAGAAAAGATATACGCGATTTCACAATGTGTTCCTAGAACAGCTGTGAGCAACTTTTTTACACAATGTTAACAACACATTTGAAGCTCAATATTTCATGGGCTGAAGCGGGGAAGATAGAAAACGTGTGCCCTGTAAAGGCGAAGTCTGTGGCATTAACAGGAAGGGAGAAAAAGTACTTTCTACCCATTTTTAGGTTCAGCGGTAAAATGGCAAGTTTCTATGGAACTGCATCTCGTCTTGTGACTGTGGTTTTCCCGGTCACACAAAAATGCTGAAATTCGACTTATACAGAGTTTTTGCTTATTAAACTTGATGAATTCTCTCCTCTTGACTGTAGAATAGTGTGTAAAGCAAAGCACAATACATTCCTATGTGTAGAAGAAAAGATATACGCGATTTCACAATGTGTTCCTAGAACAGCTGTGAGCAACTTTTTTACACAACGTTAACAACACATTTGAAGCTCAATATTTCATGGGCTGAAGCGGGGAAGATAGAAAACGTGTGCCCTGTAAAGGCGAAGTCTGTGGCATTAACAGGAAGGGAGAAAAAGTACTTTCTACCCATTTTTAGGTTCAGCGGTAAAATGGCAAGTTTCTATGGAACTGCATCTCGGCTTGTGACTGTGGTTTTCCCGGTCACACAAAAATGCTGAAATTCGACTTATACAGTGTTTTTGCTTATTAAACTTGATGAATTCTCTCCTCTTGACTGTAGAATAGTGTGTAAAGCAAAGCACAATACATTGCTATGTGTAGAAGCAAAGATATACGCGATTTCACAATGTGTTCCTAGAACAGCTGTGAGCAACTTTATACACCACGTTAACAACAGATTTGAAGCTCAATATTTCATGGGCTGAAGCGGGGAAGATAGAAAACGTGTGCCCTGTAAAGGCGAAGTCTGTGGCATTAACAGGAAGGGAGAAAAAGTACTTTCTACCCATTTTTAGGTTCAGAGGTAAAATGGCAAGTTTCTATGGAACTGCATCTCGTCTTGTGACTGTGGTTTTCCCGGTCACACAAAAATGCTGAAATTCGACTAATACAGTGTTTTTGCTTATTAAACTTGATGAATTCTCTCCTCTTGACTGTAGAATAGTGTGTAAAGCAAAGCACAATACATTCCTATGTGTAGAAGCAAAGATATACGCGATTTCACAATGTGTTCCTAGAACAGCTGTGAGCAACTTTTTTACACAATGTTAACAACACATTTGAAGCTCAATATTTCATGGGCTGAAGCGGGGAAGATAGAAAACGTGTGCCCTGTAAAGGCGAAGTCTGTGGCATTAACAGGAAGGGAGAAAAAGTACTTTCTACCCATTTTTAGGTTCAGCGGTAAAACGGCAAGTTTCTATGGAACTGCATCTCGGCTTGTGACTGTGGTTTTCCCGGTCACACAAAAATGCTGAAATTCGACTTATACAGAGTTTTTGCTTATTAAACTTGATGAATTCTCTCCTCTTGACTGTAGAATAGTGTGTTAAGCAAAGCACAATACATTCCTATGTGTAGAAGAAAAGATATACGCGATTTCACAATGTGTTCCTAGAACAGCTGTGAGCAACTTTTTTACACAATGTTAACAACACATTTGAAGCTCAATATTTCATGGGCTGAAGCGGGGAAGATAGAAAACGTGTGCCCTGTAAAGGCGAAGTCTGTGGCATTAACAGGAAGGGAGAAAAAGTACTTTCTACCCATTTTTAGGTTCAGCGGTAAAACGGCAAGTTTCTATGGAACTGCATCTCGGCTTGTGACTGTGGTTTTCCCGGTCACACAAAAATGCTGAAATTCGACTTATACAGTGTTTTTGCTTATTAAACTTGATGAATTCTCTCCTCTTGACTGTAGAATAGTGTGTAAAGCAAAGCACAATACATTCCTATGTGTAGAAGCAAAGATATACGCGATTTCACAATGTGTTCCTAGAACAGCTGTGAGCAACTTTTTTACACAATGTTAAAAACACATTTGAAGCTCAATATTTCATGGGCTGAAGCGGGGAAGATAGAAAACGTGTGCCCTGTAAAGGCGAAGTCTGTGGCATTAACAGGAAGGGAGAAAAAGTACTTTCTACCCATTTTTAGGTTCAGCGGTAAAATGGCAAGTTTCTATGGAACTGCATCTCGGCTTGTGACTGTGGTTTTCCCGGTCACACAATAATGCTGAAAATCGACTTATACAGTGTTTTTGCTTATTAAACTTGATGAATTCTCTCCTCTTGACTGTAGAATAGTGTGTTAAGCAAAGCACAATACATTCCTATGTGTAGAAGAAAAGATATACGAGATTTCACAATGTGTTCCTAGAACAGCTGTGAGCAACTTTTTTACACCACGTTAACAACACATTTGAAGCTCAATATTTCATGGGCTGAAGCGGGGAAGATAGAAAACGTGTGCCCTGTAAAGGCGAAGTCTGTGGCATTAACAGGAAGGGAGAAAAAGTACTTTCTACCCATTTTTAGGTTCAGCGGTAAAATGGCAAGTTTCTATGGAACTGCATCTCGGCTTGTGACTGTGGTTTTCCCGGTCACACATTAATGCTGAAATTCGACTTATACAGTGTTTTTGCTTATTAAACTTGATGAATTCTCTCCTCTTGACTGTAGAATAGTGTGTAAAGCAAAGCACAATACATTGCTATGTGTAGAAGCAAAGATATACGCGATTTCACAATGTGTTCCTAGAACAGCTGTGAGCAACTTTTTTACACCACGTTAACAACAGATTTGAAGCTCAATATTTCATGGGCTGAAGCGGGGAAGATAGAAAACGTGTGCCCTGTAAAGGCGAAGTCTGTGGCATTAACAGGAAGGGAGAAAAAGTACTTTCTACCCATTTTTAGGTTCAGCGGTAAAATGGCAAGTTTCTATGGAACTGCATCTCGGCTTGTGACTGTGGTTTTCCCGGTCACACAAAAATGCTGAAATTCGACTTATACAGTGTTTTTGCTTATTAAACTTGATGAATTCTCTCCTCTTGACTGTAGAATAGTGTGTAAAGCAAAGCACAATACATTCCTATGTGTAGAAGCAAAGATATACGCGATTTCACAATGTGTTCCTAGAACAGCTGTGAGCAACTTTTTTACACAATGTTAACAACACATTTGAAGCTCAATTTTTCATGGGCTGAAGCGGGGAAGATAGAAAACGTGTGCCCTGTAAAGGCGAAGTCTGTGGCATTAACAGGAAGGGAGAAAAAGTACTTTCTACCCATTTTTAGGTTCAGCTGTAAAACGGCAAGTTTCTATGGAACTGCATCTCGGCTTGTGACTGTGATTTTCCCGGTCACACAAAAATGCTGAAATTCGACTTATACAGAGTTTTTGCTTATTAAACTTGATGAATTCTCTCCTCTTGACTGTAGAATAGTGTGTAAAGCAAAGCACAATACATTCCTATGTGTAGAAGAAAAGATATACGCGATTTCACAATGTGTTCCTAGAACAGCTGTGAGCAACTTTTTTACACAACGTTAACAACACATTTGAATCTCAATATTTCATGGGCTGAAGCGGGGAAGATAGAAAACGTGTGCCCTGTAAAGGCGAAGTCTGTGGCATTAACAGGAAGGGAGAAAAAGTACTTTATACCCATTTTTAGGTTCAGCGGTAAAATGGCAAGTTTCTATGGAACTGCATCTCGGCTTGTGACTGTGGTTTTCCCGGTCACACAAAAATGCTGAAATTCGACTTATACAGTGTTTTTGCTTATTAAACTTGATGAATTCTCTCCTCTTGACTGTAGAATGGTGTGTAAAGCAAAGCACAATACATTCCTATGTGTAGAAGAAAAGATATACGCGATTTCACAATGTGTTCCTAGAACAGCTGTGAGCAACTTTTTTACACAATGTTAACAACACATTTGAAGCTCAATATTTCATGGGCTGAAGCGGGGAAGATAGAAAACGTGTGCCCTGTAAAGGCGAAGTCTGTGGCATTAACAGGAAGGGAGAAAAAGTACTTTCTACCCATTTTTAGGTTCAGCGGTAAAATGGCAAGTTTCTATGGAACTGCATCTCGTCTTGTGACTGTGGTTTTCCCGGTCACACAAAAATGCTGAAATTCGACTTATACAGTGTTTTTGCTTATTAAACTTGATGAATTCTCTCCTCTTGACTGTAGAATAGTGTGTTAAGCAAAGCACAATACATTCCTATGTGTAGAAGAAAAGATATACGCGATTTCACAATGTGTTCCTAGAACAGCTGTGAGCAACTTTTTTACACAATGTTAACAACACATTTGAAGCTCAACATTTCATGGGCTGAAGCGGGGAAGATAGAAAACGTGTGCCCTGTAAAGGCGAAGTCTGTGGCATTAACAGGAAGGGAGAAAAAGTACTTTCTACCCATTTTTAGGTTCAGCGGTAAAATGGCAAGTTTCTATGGAACTGCATCTCGGCTTGTGACTGTGGTTTTCCCGGTCACACAAAAATGCTGAAATTCGACTTATACAGTGTTTGTGCTTATTAAACTTGATGAATTCTCTCCTCTTGACTGTAGAATAGTGTGTAAAGCAAAGCACAATACATTCCTATGTGTAGAAGCAAAGATATACGCGATTTCACAATGTGTTCCTAGAACAGCTGTGAGCAACTTTTTTACACAATGTTAACAACACATTTGAAGCTCAATATTTCATGGGCTGAAGCGGGGAAGATAGAAAACGTGTGCCCTGTAAAGGCGAAGTCTGTGGCATTAACAGGAAGGGAGAAAAAGTACTTTCTACCCATTTTTAGGTTCAGCGGTAAAATGGCAAGTTTCTATGGAACTGCATCTCGGCTTGTGACTGTGGTTTTCCCGGTCACACAATAATGCTGAAATTCGACTTATACAGTGTTTTTGCTTATTAAACTTGATGAATTCTCTCCTCTTCACTGTAGAATGGTGTGTAAAGCAAAGCACAATACATTGCTATGTGTAGAAGCAAAGATATACGCGATTTCACAATGTGTTCCTAGAACAGCTGTGAGCAACTTTTTTACACAATGTTAACAACACATTTGAAGCTCAATATTTCATGGGCTGAAGCGGGGAAGATAGAAAACGTGTGCCCTGTAAAGGCGAAGTCTGTGGCATTAACAGGAAGGGAGAAAAAGTACTTTCTACCCATTTTTAGGTTCAGCGGTAATGCCTTTCTGGTCTGTGCTGAAGCAGGGCATTCTGGCAGCCAAGTGGCTTGACCTTTATTAGTGAGCCTGGTTACCCCCTCTCGGAACCACAGACTTAGAAATCGCCAGCTCATATACAGTGCATAAAATATATTTATATATATACCCTTATACACCATTTAATAAAAAATATCACAAAATTCTTCTAAGTCCCTCGGGAAGAGTGAAAGACGCGCACGTTCATTTTCAGAGCTCCTAGACCTTCCTATAAGAAGTTAGCCAAAAAGTAGCTTCGAAAAACGCTTAGGTTAAGTTTCAGAGTTGCTTCTAATGTACCAAAGCTGGACTTAGACATAATTTCACTCTCACAACATTATGGCTGGTTGGAGACAGTCCGAACCACAAGTACCGGGTCCATGGTTCTGGCCGTATACTGGGGGGACGGGGACGACTCCCATTAACCCCTGACTATACCGGGGATACGCTTATCACAATGCCTTTCTGGTCTGTGCTGAAGCAGGGCATTCTGGCAGCCAAGTGGCTTGACCTTTATTAGTGAGCCTGGTTACCCCC
The DNA here is from genome assembly GCF_040206685.1 of Ascaphus truei. Classification (NCBI taxonomy): domain Eukaryota; kingdom Metazoa; phylum Chordata; class Amphibia; order Anura; family Ascaphidae; genus Ascaphus; species Ascaphus truei. Next base: position 141,762 of record NW_027456257.1, on the reverse strand, counting down.
TCTCGGAACCACAGACTTAGAAATCGCCAGCTCATATACAGTGCATAAAATATATTTATATATATATACCCTTATACACCATTTTAATAAAAAATATCACAAAATTCTTCTAAGTCCCTCGGGAAGAGTGAAAGACGCGCACGTTCATTTTCAGAGCTCCTAGACCTTCCTATAAGAAGTTAGCCAAAAAGTAGCTTCGAAAAACGCTTAGGTTAAGTTTCAGAGTTGCTTCTAATGTACCAAAGCTGGACTTAGACATAATTTCACTCTCACAACATTATGGCTGGTTGGAGAGAGTCCGAACCACAAGTACAGGGTCCATGGTTCTGGCCGTATACTGGGGGGACGGGGACGACTCCCATTAACCCCTGACTATACCGGGGATACGCTTATCACAATGCCTTTCTGGTCTGTGCTGAAGCAGGGCATTCTGGCAGCCAAGTGGCTTGACCTTTATTAGTGAGCCTGGTTACCCCCTCTCGGAACCACAGACTTAGAAATCGCCAGCTCATATACAGTGCATAAAATATATTTATATATATACCCTTATACACCATTTAATAAAAAATATCACAAAATTCTTCTAAGTCCCTCGGGAAGAGTGAAAGACGCGCACGTTCATTTTCAGAGCTCCTAGACCTTCCTATAAGAAGTTAGCCAAAAAGTAGCTTCGAAAAACGCTTAGGTTAAGTTTCAGAGTTGCTTCTAATGTACCAAAGCTGGACTTAGACATAATTTCACTCTCACAACATTATGGCTGGTTGGAGACAGTCCGAACCACAAGTACCGGGTCCATGGTTCTGGCCGTATACTGGGGGGACGGGGACGACTCCCATTAACCCCTGACTATACCGGGGATACGCTTATCACAATGTCTTTCTGGTCTGTGCTGAAGCAGGGCATTCTGGCAGCCAAGTGGCTTGACCTTTATTAGTGAGCCTGGTTACCCCCTCTCGGAACCACAGACTTAGAAATCGCCAGCTCATATACAGTGCATAAAATATATTTATATATATACCCTTATACACCATTTAATAAAAAATATCACAAAATTCTTCTAAGTCCCTCGGGAAGAGTGAAAGACGCGCACGTTCATTTTCAGAGCTCCTAGACCTTCCTATAAGAAGTTAGCCAAAAAGTAGCTTCGAAAAACGCTTAGGTTAAGTTTCAGAGTTGCTTCTAATGTACCAAAGCTGGACTTAGACATAATTTCACTCTCACAACATTATGGCTGGTTGGAGACAGTCCGAACCACAAGTACCGGGTCCATGGTTCTGGCCGTATACTGGGGGGACGGGGACGACTCCCATTAACCCCTGACTATACCGGGGATACGCTTATCACAATGCCTTTCTGGTCTGTGCTGAAGCAGGGCATTCTGGCAGCCAAGTGGCTTGACCTTTATTAGTGAGCCTGGTTACCCCCTCTCGGAACCACAGACTTAGAAATCGCCAGCTCATATACAGTGCATAAAATATATTTATATATATATACCCTTATACACCATTTTAATAAAAAATATCACAAAATTCTTCTAAGTCCCTCGGGAAGAGTGAAAGACGCGCACGTTCATTTTCAGAGCTCCTAGACCTTCCTATAAGAAGTTAGCCAAAAAGTAGCTTCGAAAAACGCTTAGGTTAAGTTTCAGAGTTGCTTCTAATGTACCAAAGCTGGACTTAGACATAATTTCACTCTCACAACATTATGGCTGGTTGGAGAGAGTCCGAACCACAAGTACAGGGTCCATGGTTCTGGCCGTATACTGGGGGGACGGGGACGACTCCCATTAACCCCTGACTATACCGGGGATACGCTTATCACAATGCCTTTCTGGTCTGTGCTGAAGCAGGGCATTCTGGCAGCCAAGTGGCTTGACCTTTATTAGTGAGCCTGGTTACCCCCTCTCGGAACCACAGACTTAGAAATCGCCAGCTCATATACAGTGCATAAAATATATTTATATATATACCCTTATACACCATTTAATAAAAAATATCACAAAATTCTTCTAAGTCCCTCGGGAAGAGTGAAAGACGCGCACGTTCATTTTCAGAGCTCCTAGACCTTCCTATAAGAAGTTAGCCAAAAAGTAGCTTCGAAAAACGCTTAGGTTAAGTTTCAGAGTTGCTTCTAATGTACCAAAGCTGGACTTAGACATAATTTCACTCTCACAACATTATGGCTGGTTGGAGACAGTCCGAACCACAAGTACCGGGTCCATGGTTCTGGCCGTATACTGGGGGGACGGGGACGACTCCCATTAACCCCTGACTATACCGGGGATACGCTTATCACAATGCCTTTCTGGTCTGTGCTGAAGCAGGGCATTCTGGCAGCCAAGTGGCTTGACCTTTATTAGTGAGCCTGGTTACCCCCTCTCGGAACCACAGACTTAGAAATCGCCAGCTCATATACAGTGCATAAAATATATTTATATATATATACCCTTATACACCATTTTAATAAAAAATATCACAAAATTCTTCTAAGTCCCTCGGGAAGAGTGAAAGACGCGCACGTTCATTTTCAGAGCTCCTAGACCTTCCTATAAGAAGTTAGCCAAAAAGTAGCTTCGAAAAACGCTTAGGTTAAGTTTCAGAGTTGCTTCTAATGTACCAAGCTGGACTTAGACATAATTTCACTCTCACAACATTATGGCTGGTTGGAGACAGTCCGAACCACAAGTACCGGGTCCATGGTTCTGGCCGTATACTGGGGGGACAGGGACGACTCCCATTAACCCCTGACTATACCGGGGATACGCTTATCACAATGCCTTTCTGGTCTGTGCTGAAGCAGGGCATTCTGGCAGCCAAGTGGCTTGACCTTTATTAGTGAGCCTGGTTACCCCCTCTCGGAACCACAGACTTAGAAATCGCCAGCTCATATACAGTGCATAAAATATATTTATATATATATACCCTTATACACCATTTTAATAAAAAATATCACAAAATTCTTCTAAGTCCCTCGGGAAGAGTGAAAGACGCGCACGTTCATTTTCAGAGCTCCTAGACCTTCCTATAAGAAGTTAGCCAAAAAGTAGCTTCGAAAAACGCTTAGGTTAAGTTTCAGAGTTGCTTCTAATGTACCAAGCTGGACTTAGACATAATTTCACTCTCACAACATTATGGCTGGTTGGAGACAGTCCGAACCACAAGTACCGGGTCCATGGTTCTGGCCGTATACTGGGGGGACGGGGACGACTCCCATTAACCCCTGACTATACCGGGGATGCCTTTCTGGTCTGTGCTGAAGCAGGGCATTCTGGCAGCCAAGTGGCTTGACCTTTATTAGTGAGCCTGGTTACCCCCTCTCGGAACCACAGACTTAGAAATCGCCAGCTCATATACAGTGCATAAAATATATTTATATATATACCCTTATACACCATTTTAATAAAAAATATCACAAAATTCTTCTAAGTCCCTCGGGAAGAGTGAAAGACGCGCACGTTCATTTTCAGAGCTCCTAGACCTTCCTATAAGAAGTTAGCCAAAAAGTAGCTTCGAAAAACGCTTAGGTTAAGTTTCAGAGTTGCTTCTAATGTACCAAAGCTGGACTTAGACATAATTTCACTCTCACAACATTATGGCTGGTTGGAGAGAGTCCGAACCACAAGTACAGGGTCCATGGTTCTGGCCGTATACTGGGGGGACGGGGACGACTCCCATTAACCCCTGACTATACCGGGGATACGCTTATCACAATGCCTTTCTGGTCTGTGCTGAAGCAGGGCATTCTGGCAGCCAAGTGGCTTGACCTTTATTAGTGAGCCTGGTTACCCCCTCTCGGAACCACAGACTTAGAAATCGCCAGCTCATATACAGTGCATAAAATATATTTATATATATATACCCTTATACACCATTTTAATAAAAAATATCACAAAATTCTTCTAAGTCCCTCGGGAAGAGTGAAAGACGCGCACGTTCATTTTCAGAGCTCCTAGACCTTCCTATAAGAAGTTAGCCAAAAAGTAGCTTCGAAAAACGCTTAGGTTAAGTTTCAGAGTTGCTTCTAATGTACCAAGCTGGACTTAGACATAATTTCACTCTCACAACATTATGGCTGGTTGGAGACAGTCCGAACCACAAGTACCGGGTCCATGGTTCTGGCCGTATACTGGGGGGACAGGGACGACTCCCATTAACCCCTGACTATACCGGGGATACGCTTATCACAATGCCTTTCTGGTCTGTGCTGAAGCAGGGCATTCTGGCAGCCAAGTGGCTTGACCTTTATTAGTGAGCCTGGTTACCCCCTCTCGGAACCACAGACTTAGAAATCGCCAGCTCATATACAGTGCATAAAATATATTTATATATATATACCCTTATACACCATTTTAATAAAAAATATCACAAAATTCTTCTAAGTCCCTCGGGAAGAGTGAAAGACGCGCACGTTCATTTTCAGAGCTCCTAGACCTTCCTATAAGAAGTTAGCCAAAAAGTAGCTTCGAAAAACGCTTAGGTTAAGTTTCAGAGTTGCTTCTAATGTACCAAGCTGGACTTAGACATAATTTCACTCTCACAACATTATGGCTGGTTGGAGACAGTCCGAACCACAAGTACCGGGTCCATGGTTCTGGCCGTATACTGGGGGGACGGGGACGACTCCCATTAACCCCTGACTATACCGGGGATGCCTTTCTGGTCTGTGCTGAAGCAGGGCATTCTGGCAGCCAAGTGGCTTGACCTTTATTAGTGAGCCTGGTTACCCCCTCTCGGAACCACAGACTTAGAAATCGCCAGCTCATATACAGTGCATAAAATATATTTATATATATACCCTTATACACCATTTTAATAAAAAATATCACAAAATTCTTCTAAGTCCCTCGGGAAGAGTGAAAGACGCGTACGTTCATTTTCAGAGCTCCTAGACCTTCCTATAAGAAGTTAGCCAAAAAGTAGTTTTGAAAATCGCTTAGGTTAAGTTTCAGAGTTGCTTCTAATGTACCAAAGCTGGACTTAGACATAATTTCACTCTCACAACATTATGGCTGGTTGGAGAGGGTCCGAAACACAAGTATCGGGTCCATGGTTCTGGCCATATACTGGGGGGACGGGGACGACTCCCATTAACCCCTGACTATACCGGGGATACGCTTATCACAATGCCTTTCTGGTCTGTGCTGAAGCAGGGCATTCTGGCAGCCAAGTGGCTTGACCTTTATTAGTGAGCCTGGTTACCCCCTCTCGGAACCACAGACTTAGAAATCGCCAGCTCATATACAGTGCATAAAATATATTTATATATATACCCTTATACACCATTTAATAAAAAATATCACAAAATTCTTCTAAGTCCCTCGGGAAGAGTGAAAGACGCGCACGTTCATTTTCAGAGCTCCTAGACCTTCCTATAAGAAGTTAGCCAAAAAGTAGCTTCGAAAAACGCTTAGGTTAAGTTTCAGAGTTGCTTCTAATGTACCAAAGCTGGACTTAGACATAATTTCACTCTCACAACATTATGGCTGGTTGGAGACAGTCCGAACCACAAGTACCGGGTCCATGGTTCTGGCCGTATACTGGGGGGACGGGGACGACTCCCATTAACCCCTGACTATACCGGGGATACGCTTATCACAATGCCTTTCTGGTCTGTGCTGAAGCAGGGCATTCTGGCAGCCAAGTGGCTTGACCTTTATTAGTGAGCCTGGTTACCCCCTCTCGGAACCACAGACTTAGAAATCGCCAGCTCATATACAGTGCATAAAATATATTTATATATATATATACCCTTATACACCATTTTAATAAAAAATATCACAAAATTCTTCTAAGTCCCTCGGGAAGAGTGAAAGACGCGCACATTCATTTTCAGAGCTCCTAGACCTTCCTATAAGAAGTTAGCCAAAAAGTAGCTTCGAAAAACGCTTAGGTTAAGTTTCAGAGTTGCTTCTAATGTACCAAAGCTGGACTTAGACATAATTTCACTCTCACAACATTATGGCTGGTTGGAGACAGTCCGAACCACAAGTACCGGGTCCATGGTTCTGGCCGTATACTGGGGGGACGGGGACGACTCCCATTAACCCCTGACTATACCGGGGATACGCTTATCACAATGCCTTTCTGGTCTGTGCTGAAGCAGGGCATTCTGGCAGCCAAGTGGCTTGACCTTTATTAGTGAGCCTGGTTACCCCCTCTCGGAACCACAGACTTAGAAATCGCCAGCTCATATACAGTGCATAAAATATATTTATATATATACCCTTATACACCATTTTAATAAAAAATATCACAAAATTCTTCTAAGTCCCTCGGGAAGAGTGAAAGACGCGCACGTTCATTTTCAGAGCTCCTAGACCTTCCTATAAGAAGTTAGCCAAAAAGTAGCTTCGAAAAACGCTTAGGTTAAGTTTCAGAGTTGCTTCTAATGTACCAAAGCTGGACTTAGACATAATTTCACTCTCACAACATTATGGCTGGTTGGAGAGAGTCCGAACCACAAGTACAGGGTCCATGGTTCTGGCCGTATACTGGGGGGACGGGGACGACTCCCATTAACCCCTGACTATACCGGGGATACGCTTATCACAATGCCTTTCTGGTCTGTGCTGAAGCAGGGCATTCTGGCAGCCAAGTGGCTTGACCTTTATTAGTGAGCCTGGTTACCCCCTCTCGGAACCACAGACTTAGAAATCGCCAGCTCATATACAGTGCATAAAATATATTTATATATATACCCTTATACACCATTTAATAAAAAATATCACAAAATTCTTCTAAGTCCCTCGGGAAGAGTGAAAGACGCGCACGTTCATTTTCAGAGCTCCTAGACCTTCCTATAAGAAGTTAGCCAAAAAGTAGCTTCGAAAAACGCTTAGGTTAAGTTTCAGAGTTGCTTCTAATGTACCAAAGCTGGACTTAGACATAATTTCACTCTCACAACATTATGGCTGGTTGGAGACAGTCCGAACCACAAGTACCGGGTCCATGGTTCTGGCCGTATACTGGGGGGACGGGGACGACTCCCATTAACCCCTGACTATACCGGGGATACGCTTATCACAATGCCTTTCTGGTCTGTGCTGAAGCAGGGCATTCTGGCAGCCAAGTGGCTTGACCTTTATTAGTGAGCCTGGTTACCCCCTCTCGGAACCACAGACTTAGAAATCGCCAGCTCATATACAGTGCATAAAATATATTTATATATATATACCCTTATACACCATTTTAATAAAAAATATCACAAAATTCTTCTAAGTCCCTCGGGAAGAGTGAAAGACGCGCACGTTCATTTTCAGAGCTCCTAGACCTTCCTATAAGAAGTTAGCCAAAAAGTAGCTTCGAAAAACGCTTAGGTTAAGTTTCAGAGTTGCTTCTAATGTACCAAGCTGGACTTAGACATAATTTCACTCTCACAACATTATGGCTGGTTGGAGACAGTCCGAACCACAAGTACCGGGTCCATGGTTCTGGCCGTATACTGGGGGGACAGGGACGACTCCCATTAACCCCTGACTATACCGGGGATACGCTTATCACAATGCCTTTCTGGTCTGTGCTGAAGCAGGGCATTCTGGCAGCCAAGTGGCTTGACCTTTATTAGTGAGCCTGGTTACCCCCTCTCGGAACCACAGACTTAGAAATCGCCAGCTCATATACAGTGCATAAAATATATTTATATATATATACCCTTATACACCATTTTAATAAAAAATATCACAAAATTCTTCTAAGTCCCTCGGGAAGAGTGAAAGACGCGCACGTTCATTTTCAGAGCTCCTAGACCTTCCTATAAGAAGTTAGCCAAAAAGTAGTTTTGAAAATCGCTTAGGTTAAGTTTCAGAGTTGCTTCTAATGTACCAAAGCTGGACTTAGACATAATTTCACTCTCACACCATTATGGCTGGTTGGAGATAGTCCGAACCACAAGTACCGGGTCCATGGTTCTGGCCGTATACTGGGGGGACGGGGACGACTCCCATTAACCCCTGACTATACCGGGGATATGCTTATCACAATGCCTTTCTGGTCTGTGCTGAAGCAGGGCATTCTGGCAGCCAAGTGGCTTGACCTTTATTAGTGAGCCTGGTTACCCCCTCTCGGAACCACAGACTTAGAAATCGCCAGCTCATATACAGTGCATAAAATATATTTATATATATACCCTTATACACCATTTTAATAAAAAATATCACAAAATTCTTCTAAGTCCCTCGGGAAGAGTGAAAGACGCGCACGTTCATTTTCAGAGCTCCTAGACCTTCCTATAAGAAGTTAGCCAAAAAGTAGCTTCGAAAAACGCTTAGGTTAAGTTTCAGAGTTGCTTCTAATATACCAAAGCTGGACTTAGACATAATTTCACTCTCACAACATTATGGCTGGTTGGAGACAGTCCGAACCACAAGTACCGGGTCCATGGTTCTGGCCGTATACTGGGGGGACGGGGACGACTCCCATTAACCCCTGACTATACCGGGGATACGCTTATCACAATGCCTTTCTGGTCTGTGCTGAAGCAGGGCATTCTGGCAGCCAAGTGTCTTGACCTTTATTAGTGAGCCTGGTTACCCCCTCTCGGAACCACAGACTTAGAAATCGCCAGCTCATATACAGTGCATAAAATATATTTATATATATACCCTTATACACCATTTTAATAAAAAATATCACAAAATTCTTCTAAGTCCCTCGGGAAGAGTGAAAGACGCGCACGTTCATTTTCAGAGCTCCTAGACCTTCCTATAAGAAGTTAGCCAAAAAGTAGTTTTGAAAATCGCTTAGGTTAAGTTTCAGAGTTGCTTCTAATGTACCAAAGCTGGACTTAGACATAATTTCACTCTCACACCATTATGGCTGGTTGGAGATAGTCCGAACCACAAGTACCGGGTCCATGGTTCTGGCCGTATACTGGGGGGACGGGGACGACTCCCATTAACCCCTGACTATACCGGGGATATGCTTATCACAATGCCTTTCTGGTCTGTGCTGAAGCAGGGCATTCTGGCAGCCAAGTGGCTTGACCTTTATTAGTGAGCCTGGTTACCCCCTCTCGGAACCACAGACTTAGAAATCGCCAGCTCATATACAGTGCATAAAATATATTTATATATATACCCTTATACACCATTTTAATAAAAAATATCACAAAATTCTTCTAAGTCCCTCGGGAAGAGTGAAAGACGCGCACGTTCATTTTCAGAGCTCCTAGACCTTCCTATAAGAAGTTAGCCAAAAAGTAGCTTCGAAAAACGCTTAGGTTAAGTTTCAGAGTTGCTTCTAATGTACCAAAGCTGGACTTAGACATAATTTCACTCTCACAACATTATGGCTGGTTGGAGACAGTCCGAACCACAAGTACCGGGTCCATGGTTCTGGCCGTATACTGGGGGGACGGGGACGACTCCCATTAACCCCTGACTATACCGGGGATACGCTTATCACAATGCCTTTCTGGTCTGTGCTGAAGCAGGGCATTCTGGCAGCCAAGTGGCTTGACCTTTATTAGTGAGCCTGGTTACCCCCTCTCGGAACCACAGACTTAGAAATCGCCAGCTCATATACAGTGCATAAAATATATTTATATATATACCCTTATACACCATTTTAATAAAAAATATCACAAAATTCTTCTAAGTCCCTCGGGAAGAGTGAAAGACGCGCACGTTCATTTTCAGAGCTCCTAGACCTTCCTATAAGAAGTTAGCTAAAAAGTAGCTTCGAAATACGCTTAGGTTAAGTTTCAGAGTTGCTTCTAATGTACCAAAGCTGGACTTAGACATAATTTCACTCTCACAACATTATGGCTGGTTGGAGACAGTCCGAACCAAAAGTACCGGGTCCATGGTTCTGGCCGTATACTGGGGGGACGGGGACGACTCCCATTAACCCCTGACTATACCGGGGATACGCTTATCACAATGCCTTTCTGGTCTGTGCTGAAGCAGGGCATTCTGGCAGCCAAGTGGCTTGACCTTTATTAGTGAGCCTGGTTACCCCCTCTCGGAACCACAGACTTAGAAATCGCCAGCTCATATACAGTGCATAAAATATATTTATATATATACCCTTATACACCATTTTAATAAAAAATATCACAAAATTCTTCTAAGTCCCTCGGGAAGAGTGAAAGACGCGCACGTTCATTTTCAGAGCTCCTAGACCTTCCTATAAGAAGTTAGCCAAAAAGTAGCTTCGAAAAACGCTTAGGTTAAGTTTCAGAGTTGCTTCTAATGTACCAAAGCTGGACTTAGACATAATTTCACTCTCACAACATTATGGCTGGTTGGAGACAGTCCGAACCACAAGTACCGGGTCCATGGTTCTGGCCGTATACTGGGGGGACGGGGACGACTCCCATTAACCCCTGACTATACCGGGGATACGCTTATCACAATGCCTTTCTGGTCTGTGCTGAAGCAGGGCATTCTGGCAGCCAAGTGGCTTGACCTTTATTAGTGAGCCTGGTTACCCCCTCTCGGAACCACAGACTTAGAAATCGCCAGCTCATATACAGTGCATAAAATATATTTATATATATACCCTTATACACCATTTTAATAAAAAATATCACAAAATTCTTCTAAGTCCCTCGGGAAGAGTGAAAGACGCGCACGTTCATTTTCAGAGCTCCTAGACCTTCCTATAAGAAGTTAGCTAAAAAGTAGCTTCGAAATACGCTTAGGTTAAGTTTCAGAGTTGCTTCTAATGTACCAAAGCTGGACTTAGACATAATTTCACTCTCACAACATTATGGCTGGTTGGAGACAGTCCGAACCAAAAGTACCGGGTCCATGGTTCTGGCCGTATACTGGGGGGACGGGGACGACTCCCATTAACCCCTGACTATACCGGGGATACGCTTATCACAATGCCTTTCTGGTCTGTGCTGAAGCAGGGCATTCTGGCAGCCAAGTGGCTTGACCTTTATTAGTGAGCCTGGTTACCCCCTCTCGGAACCACAGACTTAGAAATCGCCAGCTCATATATAGTGCATAAAATATATTTATATATATACCCTTATACACCATTTTAATAAAAAATATCACAAAATTCTTCTAAGTCCCTCGGGAAGAGTGAAAGACGCGCACGTTCATTTTCAGAGCTCCTAGACCTTCCTATAAGAAGTTAGCCAAAAAGTTGCTTCGAAAAACGCTTAGGTTAAGTTTCAGAGTTGCTTCTAATGTACCAAAGCTGGACTTAGACATAATTTCACTCTCACAACATTATGGCTGGTTGGAGACAGTCCGAACCACAAGTACCGGGTCCATGGTTCTGGCCGTATACTGGGGGGACGGGGACGACTCCCATTAACCCCTGACTATACCGGGGATACGCTTATCACAATGCCTTTCTGGTCTGTGCTGAAGCAGGGCATTCTGGCAGCCAAGTGGCTTGACCTTTATTAGTGAGCCTGGTATGTAATAATACTATCCTTATCCCTGTATGTACAGCGCCGCCATCACTGTCAGTGAGTAGAAAGTACTTTTCTCCACCCCTGTTATTGCCACAGACTTGCCCTTTACAGGGCGCCGCCGTCACTGTCAGTGCTATGTAGTACTATCCTTATCACTGTATCTACAGCGCCGCCGTCACTGTCACTGCTATGTAATAATACTATCCTTATCCCTGTATGTACAGTGCCGCCGTCACTGTCACTGCTATGCAATAATACTATCCTTATCTCTGTATGTACAGCGCCGCCGTCACTGTCAGTGCTATGTAATAATACTATACTTATCCCTGTATGTACAGCGCCACCGTCACTGTCAGTGCTATGTAATAATACTATCCTTATCCCTGTATGTACAGCGCCGCGGTCACTGTCAGTGCTATGTAATAATACTATTCTTATCCCTGTATGTACAGCGCCGCCGTCACTGTCAGTGCTATGTAATACTATCCTTATCCCTGTATGTACAGCGCCGCCGTCACTGTCAGTTCTATGTAATACTATCCTTATCCCTGTATGTACAGCGCCGCCGTCACTGTCACTGCTATGTAATAACACTATCCTTAACCCTGTATGTACAGCGCCGCCGTCACTGTCAGTGCTATGTAATAATAATATCCTTATCCCTGTATGTACAGCGCCGCCGTCACTGTCAGTGCTAAGTAATACTATCCTTATCCCTGTATGTACAGCGCCGCCGTCACTGTCAGTGCTGTGTAATACTATCCTTATCCCTGTATGTACAGCGTCGCCGTCACTGTCAGTGCTATGTAATACTATCCTTATCCCTGTATGTACAGCACCGCGTCACTGTCAGTGCTATGTAAAACTATCCTTATCCCTGTGTGTACAGCGCCGCCGTCACTGTCACTGCTATGTAATGATACTTTCCTTATCCCTGTATGTACAGCGCCGCCGTCACTGTCAGTGCTAGGCAATAATAATATCCTTATCCCTGTATGTACAGCGCCGCCGTCACTGTCAGTGCTATGTAATACTATCCTTATCCCTGTATGTACAGCGCCGCGTCACTGTCAGTGCTATAAAATACTATCCTTATCCCTGTGTGTACAGCGCCACCGTCACTGTCAGTTCTATGTAATACTATCCTTATCCCTGTATGTACAGCGCCACGTCACTGTCAGTGCTATGTGATAATACTATCCTTATCCTTGTATGTACAGCGCCGCCGTCACTGTCAGTGCTATGCGAATAATAATATCCTTGTCCCTGTATGTACAGCGCCGCCGTCACTGTCAGTGCTATGTAATACTATCCTTAACCCTGTATGTACAGCGCCGCCGTCACTGTCAGTGCTGTGTAATACTATCCTTATCCCTGTATTTACAGCACCGCCGTCACTGTCAGTGCTACGTAATACTATCCTTATCCCTGTATGTACAGCGCCGCGTCACTGTCAGTGCTATGTAATACTATCCTTATCCCTGTGTGTACAGCGCCGCCGTCACTGTCAGTGCTATGTAATAATACTATCCTTATCCCTGTATGTACAGTGCCACCGTCACTGTCAGTGCTATGTAATAATACTATCCTTATCCCTGTATGTACAGCGCCACCGTCACTGTCAGTGCTATGTAATAATACTATCCTTATTCCTGTATGTACAGCGCCCCCTGTATGTACAGCGCCTCCGTCACTGTCAGTGCTATGTAATAATATTATCCTTATCCCTGTATGTACAGCGCCTCCGTCACTGTCAGTGCTATGTAATAATACTATCCTTATCCCTGTATGTACAGCACTGCGGTCACTGTCAGTGCTATGTAATAATACTATTCTTATCCCTGTATGTACAGCGCCGCCGTCACTGTCAGTGCTATGTAATACTATCCTTATCCCTGTATGTACAGCGCCGCCGTCACTGTCAGTTCTATGTAATACTATCCTTATCCCTGTATGTACAGCGCCGCCGTCACTGTCACTGCTATGTAATTACACTATCCTTAACCCTGTATGTACAGGGCCGCCATCACTGTCAGTGCTATGTAATAATAATATCCTTATCCCTGTATGTACAGCGCCGCCGTCACTGTCAGTGCTAAGTAATACTATCCTTATCCCTGTATGTACAGCGTCGCCGTCACTGTCAGTGCTATGTAAAACTATCCTTATCCCTGTGTGTACAGCGCCTCCGTCACTGTCACTGCTATGTAATGATACTTTCCTTATCCCTGTATGTACAGCGCCGCCGTCACTGTCAGTGCTATGCAATAATAATATCCTTATCCCTGTATGTACAGCGCCGCCGTCACTGTCAGTGCTATGTAATACTATCCTTATCCCTGTATGTACAGCGCCGCGTCACTGTCAGTGCTATGTAATACTATCCTTATCCCTGTGTGTACAGCGCCGCCGTCACTGTCAGTGCTATGTAATAATACTATCCTTATCCCTGTATGTACAGTGCCACCGTCACTGTAAGTGCTATGTAATAATACTATCCTTATCCCTGTATGTACAGCGCCACCGTCACTGTCAGTGCTATGTAATAATACTATCCTTATTCCTGTATGTACAGCGCCCCCTGTATGTACAGCGCCGCCGTCACTGTCAGTTCTATGTAATACTATCCTTATCCCTGTATGTACAGCGCCGCCGTCACTGTCACTGCTATGTAATAATACTATCCTTATCCTTGTATGTACAGCGCCGCCGTCACTGTCAGTGCTATGCGAATAATAATATCCTTATCCCTGTATGTACAGCGCCGCCGTCACTGTCAGTGCTATGTAATACTATCCTTATCCCTGTATGTACAGCGCCGCCGTCACTGTCAGTGCTGTGTAATACTATCCTTATCCCTGTATTTACAGCACCGCCGTCACTGTCAGTGCTATGTAATACTATCCTTATCCCTGTATGTACAGCACCGCGTCACTGTCAGTGCTATGTAATACTATCCTTATCCCTGTGTGTACAGCGCCGCCGACACTGTCAGTGCTATGTAATAATACTATCCTTATCCCTGTATGTACAGTGCCACCGTCACTGTCAGTGCTATGTAATAATACTATCCTTATCCCTGTATGTACAGCGCCACCGTCACTGTCAGTGCTATGTAATAATACTATCCTTATTCCTGTATGTACAGCGCCCCCTGTATGTACAGCGCCTCCGTCACTGTCAGTGCAATGTAATAATATTATCCTTATCCCTGTATGTACAGCGCCTCCGTCACTGTCAGTGCTATGTAATAATACTATCCTTATCCCTGTATGTACAGCGCTGCGGTCACTGTCAGTGCTATGTAATAATACTATTCTTATCCCTGTATGTACAGCGCCGCCGTCACTGTCAGTGCTATGTAATACTATCCTTATCCCTGTATGTACAGCGCCGCCGTCACTGTCAGTTCTATGTAATACTATCCTTATCCCTGTATGTACAGCGCCGCCGTCACTGTCACTACTATGTAATTACACTATCCTTAACCCTGTATGTACAGCGCCGCCATCACTGTCAGTGCTATGTAATAATAATATCCTTATCCCTGTATGTACAGCGCCGCCGTCACTGTCAGTGCTAAGTAATACTATCCTTATCCCTGTATGTACAGCGCCGCCGTCACTGTCAGTGCTGTGTAATACTATCCTTATCCCTGTATGTACAGCG
The DNA here is from genome assembly GCF_040206685.1 of Ascaphus truei. Taxonomy (NCBI): domain Eukaryota; kingdom Metazoa; phylum Chordata; class Amphibia; order Anura; family Ascaphidae; genus Ascaphus; species Ascaphus truei. The sequence goes on along the minus strand of NW_027456257.1, from coordinate 126,720 downwards.
TCGCCGTCACTGTCAGTGCTATGTAATACTATCCTTATCCCTGTATGTACAGCACCGCGTCACTGTCAGTGCTATGTAAAACTATCCTTATCCCTGTGTGTACAGCGCCGCCGTCACTGTCACTGCTATGTAATGATACTTTCCTTATCCCTGTATGTACAGCGCCGCCGTCACTGTCAGTGCTAGGCAATAATAATATCCTTATCCCTGTATGTACAGCGCCGCCGTCACTGTCAGTGCTATGTAATACTATCCTTATCCCTGTATGTACAGCGCCGCGTCACTGTCAGTGCTATGTAATACTATCCTTATCCCTGTGTGTACAGCGCCACCGTCACTGTCAGTTCTATGTAATACTATCCTTATCCCTGTATGTACAGCGCCACGTCACTGTCAGTGCTATGTGATAATACTATCCTTATCCTTGTATGTACAGCGCCGCCGTCACTGTCAGTGCTATGCGAATAATAATATCCTTGTCCCTGTATGTACAGCGCCGCTGTCACTGTCAGTGCTATGTAATACTTTCCTTAACCCTGTATGTACAGCGCCGCCGTCACTGTCAGTGCTGTGTAATACTATCCTTATCCCTGTATTTACAGCACCGCCGTCACTGTCAGTGCTATGTAATACTATCCTTATCCCTGTATGTACAGCGCCGCGTCACTGTCAGTGCTATGTAATACTATCCTTATCCCTGTGTGTACAGCGCCGCCGTCACTGTCAGTGCTATGTAATAATACTATCCTTATCCCTGTATGTACAGTGCCACCGTCACTGTCAGTGCTATGTAATAATACTATCCTTATCCCTGTATGTACAGCGCCACCGTCACTGTCAGTGCTATGTAATAATACTATCCTTATTCCTGTATGTACAGCGCCCCCTGTATGTACAGCGCCTCCGTCACTGTCAGTGCTATGTAATAATATTATCCTTATCCCTGTATGTACAGCGCCTCCGTCACTGTCAGTGCTATGTAATAATACTATCCTTATCCCTGTATGTACAGCGCTGCGGTCACTGTCAGTGCTATGTAATAATACTATTCTTATCCCTGTATGTACAGCGTCGCCGTCACTGTCAGTGCTATGTAATACTATCCTTATCCCTGTATGTACAGCACCGCGTCACTGTCAGTGCTATGTAAAACTATCCTTATCCCTGTGTGTACAGCGCCTCCGTCACTGTCACTGCTATGTAATGATACTTTCCTTATCCCTGTATGTACAGCGCCGCCGTCACTGTCAGTGCTATGCAATAATAATATCCTTATCCCTGTATGTACAGCGCCGCCGTCACTGTCAGTGCTATGTAATACTATCCTTATCCCTGTATGTACAGCGCCGCGTCACTGTCAGTGCTATGTAATACTATCCTTATCCCTGTGTGTACAGCGCCGCCGTCACTGTCAGTGCTATGTAATAATACTGTCCTTATCCCTGTATGTACAGTGCCACCGTCACTGTAAGTGCTATGTAATAATACTATCCTTATCCCTGTATGTACAGCGCCACCGTCACTGTCAGTGCTATGTAATAATACTATCCTTATTCCTGTATGTACAGCGCCCCCTGTATGTACAGCGCCGCCGTCACTGTCAGTTCTATGTAATACTATCCTTATCCCTGTATGTACAGCGCCGCCGTCACTGTCACTGCTATGTAATAATACTATCCTTATCCTTGTATGTACAGCGCCGCCGTCACTGTCAGTGCTATGCGAATAATAATATCCTTATCCCTGTATGTACAGCGCCGCCGTCACTGTCAGTGCTATGTAATACTATCCTTATCCCTGTATGTACAGCGCCGCGTCACTGTCAGTGCTATGTAATACTATCCTTATCCCTGTGTGTACAGCGCCGCCGTCACTGTCAGTGCTATGTAATAATACTATCCTTATCCCTGTATGTACAGTGCCACCGTCACTGTCAGTGCTATGTAATAATACTATCCTTATCCCTGTATGTACAGCGCCACCGTCACTGTCAGTGCTATGTAATAATACTTTCCTTATTCCTGTATGTACAGCGCCCCCTGTATGTACAGCGCCTCCGTCACTGTCAGTGCTATGTAATAATATTATCCTTATCCCTGTATGTACAGCGCCTCCGTCACTGTCAGTGCTATGTAATAATACTATCCTTATCCCTGTATGTACAGCGCTGCGGTCACTGTCAGTGCTATGTAATAATACTATTCTTATCCCTGTATGTACAGCGCCGCCGTCACTGTCAGTGCTATGTAATACTATCCTTATCCCTGTATGTACAGCTCCGCCGTCACTGTCAGTTCTATGTAATACTATCCTTATCCCTGTATGTACAGCGCCGCCGTCACTGTCACTGCTATGTAATTACACTATCCTTAACCCTGTATGTACAGTGCCGCCATCACTGTCAGTGCTATGTAATAATAATATCCTTATCCCTGTATGTACAGCGCCGCCGTCACTGTCAGTGCTAAGTAATACTATCCTTATCCCTGTATGTACAGCGCCGCCGTCACTGTCAGTGCTGTGTAATACTATCCTTATCCCTGTATGTACAGCGTCGCCGTCACTGTCAGTGCTATGTAATACTATCCTTATCCCTGTATGTACAGCACCGCGTCACTGTCAGTGCTATGTAAAACTATCCTTATCCCTGTGTGTACAGCGCCTCCGTCACTGTCACTGCTATGTAATGATACTTTCCTTATCCCTGTATGTACAGCGCCGCCGTCACTGTCAGTGCTATGCAATAATAATATCCTTATCCCTGTATGTACAGCGCCGCCGTCACTGTCAGTGCTATGTAATACTATCCTTATCCCTGTATGTACAGCGCCGCGTCACTGTCAGTGCTATGTAATACTATCCTTATCCCTGTGTGTACAGCGCCGCCGTCACTGTCAGTGCTATGTAATAATACTATCCTTATCCCTGTATGTACAGTGCCACCGTCACTGTAAGTGCTATGTAATAATACTATCCTTATCCCTGTATGTACAGCGCCACCGTCACTGTCAGTGCTATGTAATAATACTATCCTTATTCCTGTATGTACAGCGCCCCCTGTATGTACAGCGCCGCCGTCACTGTCAGTTCTATGTAATACTATCCTTATCCCTGTATGTACAGCGCCGCCGTCACTGTCACTGCTATGTAATAATACTATCCTTATCCTTGTATGTACAGCGCCGCCGTCACTGTCAGTGCTATGCGAATAATAATATCCTTATCCCTGTATGTACAGCGCCGCCGTCACTGTCAGTGCTATGTAATACTATCCTTATCCCTGTATGTACAGCGCCGCCGTCACTGTCAGTGCTGTGTAATACTATCCTTATCCCTGTATTTACAGCACCGCCGTCACTGTCAGTGCTATGTAATACTATCCTTATCCCTGTATGTACAGCGCCGCGTCACTGTCAGTGCTATGTAATACTATCCTTATCCCTGTGTGTACAGCGCCGCCGTCACTGTCAGTGCTATGTAATAATACTATCCTTATCCCTGTATGTACAGTGCCACCGTCACTGTCAGTGCTATGTAATAATACTATCCTTATCCCTGTATGTACAGCGCCACCGTCACTGTCAGTGCTATGTAATAATACTATCCTTATTCCTGTATGTACAGCGCCCCCTGTATGTACAGCGCCTCCGTCACTGTCAGTGCTATGTAATAATATTATCCTTATCCCTGTATGTACAGCGCCTCCGTCACTGTCAGTGCTATGTAATAATACTATCCTTATCCCTGTATGTACAGCGCTGCGGTCACTGTCAGTGCTATGTAATAATACTATTCTTATCCCTGTATGTACAGCGCCGCCGTCACTGTCAGTGCTATGTAATACTATCCTTATCCCTGTATGTACAGCGCCGCCGTCACTGTCAGTTCTATGTAATACTATCCTTATCCCTGTATGTACAGCGCCGCCGTCACTGTCACTGCTATGTAATTACACTATCCTTAACCCTGTATGTACAGCGCCGCCATCACTGTCAGTGCTATGTAATAATAATATCCTTATCCCTGTATGTACAGCGCCGCCGTCACTGTCAGTGCTAAGTAATACTATCCTTATCCCTGTATGTACAGCGCCGCCGTCACTGTCAGTGCTGTGTAATACTATCCTTATCCCTGTATGTACAGCGTCGCCATCACTGTCAGGGCTATGTAATACTATCCTTATCCCTGTATGTACAGCACCGCGTCACTGTCAGTGCTATGTAAAACTATCCTTATCCCTGTGTGTACAGCGCCGCCGTCACTGTCACTGCTATGTAATGATACTTTCCTTATCCCTGTATGTACAGCGCCGCCGTCACTGTCAGTGCTAGGCAATAATAATATCCTTATCCCTGTATGTACAGCGCCGCCGTCACTGTCAGTGCTATGTAATACTATCCTTATCCCTGTATGTACAGCGCCGCGTCACTGTCAGTGCTATGTAATACTATCCTTATCCCTGTGTGTACAGCGCCACCGTCACTGTCAGTTCTATGTAATACTATCCTTATCCCTGTATGTACAGCGCCACGTCACTGTCAGTGCTATGTGATAATACTATCCTTATCCTTGTATGTACAGCGCTGCCGTCACTGTCAGTGCTATGCGAATAATAATATCCTTGTCCCTGTATGTACAGCGCCGCCGTCACTGTCAGTGCTATGTAATACTTTCCTTAACCCTGTATGTACAGCGCCGCCGTCACTGTCAGTGCTGTGTAATACTATCCTTATCCCTGTATTTACAGCACCGCCATCACTGTCAGTGCTATGTAATACTATCCTTATCCCTGTATGTACAGCGCCGCGTCACTGTCAGTGCTATGTAATACTATCCTTATCCCTGTGTGTACAGCGCCGCCGTCACTGTCAGTGCTATGTAATAATACTATCCTTATCCCTGTATGTACAGTGCCACCGTCACTGTCAGTGCTATGTAATAATACTATCCTTATCCCTGTATGTACAGCGCCACCGTCACTGTCAGTGCTATGTAATAATACTATCCTTATTCCTGTATGTACAGCGCCCCCTGTATGTACAGCGCCTCCGTCACTGTCAGTGCTATGTAATAATATTATCCTTATCCCTGTATGTACAGCGCCTCCGTTACTGTCAGAGATATGTAATAATACTATCCTTATCCCTGTATGTACAGCGCTGCGGTCACTGTCAGTGCTATGTAATAATACTATTCTTATCCCTGTATGTACAGCGTCGCCGTCACTGTCAGTGCTATGTAATACTATCCTTATCCCTGTATGTACAGCACCGCGTCACTGTCAGTGCTATGTAAAACTATCCTTATCCCTGTGTGTACAGCGCCTCCGTCACTGTCACTGCTATGTAATGATACTTTCCTTATCCCTGTATGTACAGCGCCGCCGTCACTGTCAGTGCTATGCAATAATAATATCCTTATCCTTGTATGTACAGCGCCGCCGTCACTGTCAGTGCTATGTAATACTATCCTTATCCCTGTATGTACAGCGCCGCGTCACTGTCAGTGCTATGTAATACTATCCTTATCCCTGTGTGTACAGCGCCGCCGTCACTGTCAGTGCTATGTATTAATACTATCCTTATCCCTGTATGTACAGTGCCACCGTCACTGTAAGTGCTATGTAATAATACTATCCTTATCCCTGTATGTACAGCGCCACCGTCACTGTCAGTGCTATGTAATAATACTATCCTTATTCCTGTATGTACAGCGCCCCCTGTATGTACAGCGCCGCCGTCACTGTCAGTTCTATGTAATACTATCCTTATCCCTGTATGTACAGCGCCGCCGTCACTGTCACTGCTATGTAATAATACTATCCTTATCCTTGTATGTACAGCGCCGCCGTCACTGTCAGTGCTATGCGAATAATAATATCCTTATCCCTGTATGTACAGCGCCGCCGTCACTGTCAGTGCTATGTAATACTATCCTTATCCCTGTATGTACAGCGCCGCGTCACTGTCAGTGCTATGTAATACTATCCTTATCCCTGTGTGTACAGCGCCGCCGTCACTGTCAGTGCTATGTAATAATACTATCCTTATCCCTGTATGTACAGTGCCACCGTCACTGTCAGTGCTATGTAATAATACTATCCTTATCCCTGTATGTACAGCGCCACCGTCACTGTCAGTGCTATGTAATAATACTATCCTTATTCCTGTATGTACAGCGCCCCCTGTATGTACAGCGCCTCCGTCACTGTCAGTGCTATGTAATAATATTATCCTTATCCCTGTATGTACAGCGCCTCCGTCACTGTCAGTGCTATGTAATAATACTATCCTTATCCCTGTATGTACAGCGCTGCGGTCACTGTCAGTGCTATGTAATAATACTATTCTTATCCCTGTATGTACAGCGCCGCCGTCACTGTCAGTGCTATGTAATACTATCCTTATCCCTGTATGTACAGCTCCGCCGTCACTGTCAGTTCTATGTAATACTATCCTTATCCCTGTATGTACAGCGCCGCCGTCACTGTCACTGCTATGTAATTACACTATCCTTAACCCTGTATGTACAGTGCCGCCATCACTGTCAGTGCTATGTAATAATAATATCCTTATCCCTGTATGTACAGCGCCGCCGTCACTGTCAGTGCTAAGTAATACTATCCTTATCCCTGTATGTACAGCGCCGCTGTCACTGTCAGTGCTGTGTAATACTATCCTTATCCCTGTATGTACAGCGTCGCCGTCACTGTCAGTGCTATGTAATACTATCCTTATCCCTGTATGTACAGCACCGCGTCACTGTCAGTGCTATGTAAAACTATCCTTATCCCTGTGTGTACAGCGCCTCCGTCACTGTCACTGCTATGTAATGATACTTTCCTTATCCCTGTATGTACAGCGCCGCCGTCACTGTCAGTGCTATGCAATAATAATATCCTTATCCCTGTATGTACAGCGCCGCCGTCACTGTCAGTGCTATGTAATACTATCCTTATCCCTGTATGTACAGCGCCGCGTCACTGTCAGTGCTATGTAATACTATCCTTATCCCTGTGTGTACAGCGCCGCCGTCACTGTCAGTGCTATGTAATAATACTATCCTTATCCCTGTATGTACAGTGCCACCGTCACTGTAAGTGCTATGTAATAATACTATCCTTATCCCTGTATGTACAGCGCCACCGTCACTGTCAGTGCTATGTAATAATACTATCCTTATTCCTGTATGTACAGCGCCCCCTGTATGTACAGCGCCGCCGTCACTGTCAGTTCTATGTAATACTATCCTTATCCCTGTATGTACAGCGCCGCCGTCACTGTCACTGCTATGTAATAATACTATCCTTATCCTTGTATGTACAGCGCCGCCGTCACTGTCAGTGGTATGCGAATAATAATATCCTTATCCCTGTATGTACAGCGCCGCCGTCACTGTCAGTGCTATGTAATACTATCCTTATCCCTGTATGTACAGCGCCGCCGTCACTGTCAGTGCTGTGTAATACTATCCTTATCCCTGTATTTACAGCACCGCCGTCACTGTCAGTGCTATGTAATACTATCCTTATCCCTGTATGTACAGCGCCGCGTCACTGTCAGTGCTATGTAATACTATCCTTATCCCTGTGTGTACAGCGCCGCCGTCACTGTCAGTGCTATGTAATAATACTATCCTTATCCCTGTATGTACAGTGCCACCGTCACTGTCAGTGCTATGTAATAATACTATCCTTATCCCTGTATGTACAGCGCCACCGTCACTGTCAGTGCTATGTAATAATACTATCCTTATTCCTGTATGTACAGCGCCCCCTGTATGTACAGCGCCTCCGTCACTGTCAGTGCTATGTAATAATATTATCCTTATCCCTGTATGTACAGCGCTGCCGTCACTGACAGTGCTATGTAATACTATCCCTATCCCTGTATGTACAGCGCCGCCGTCACTGTTACTGCTATGTAATAATACTATCCTTATCCCTGTATGTACAGCGCCGCCGTCACTGTCAGTGCTATGTAATAATAATATCCTTATATCTGTATGTACAGCGCCGCCGTCACTGTCAGTGCTATGTAATACTATCCTTATCCCTGTATGTACAATTACATAGCACTGACAGTAACGGCGGTGTTGAACATACAGGGATAAGAATAGTATTATTGCATAGCAGTGACAGTGACGGTGGCGCTGTACATACAGGGATAAGGATAGTATTATTACATAGCAGTGACAGTGACGGCGGCACTGTAGATACAGGGATAAGGATAGTATTACATAGCACTGACAGTGATGGCGGCGACCTGTAAAGAGCAAATCTGTGGCAATAACAGGGGTGGAGAAAAGTACTTTCAACCCACTGACAGTGATGGCGGCGCTGTACATACAGGGATAAGGATAGTATTATTACATAGCACTGACAGTGACGGCGGCGCTGTACATACAGGGATAAGGATAGTATTATTACATAGCAGTGACAGCGCCGCCGTCACTGTCAGTGCTATGTAATAATACTATCTTTCCCTGTATGTACAGCGCCGCCGTCACTGTCAGTGCTATGTAATAATACTATCCTTATCCCTGTATGTACAGCGCCGCCGTCACTGTCAGTGCTATGTAATAATACTATCCTTATCCCTGTATGTACAGCGCCGCCGTCACTGTCACTGCTATGTAATTACACTATCCTTAACCCTGTATGTACAGGGCCGCCATCACTGTCAGTGCTATGTAATAATAATATCCTTATCCCTGTATGTACAGCGCCGCCGTCACTGTCAGTGCTAAGTAATACTATCCTTATCCCTGTATGTACAGCGCCGCCGTCACTGTCAGTGCTGTGTAATACTATCCTTATCCCTGTATGTACAGCGTCGCCGTCACTGTCAGTGCTATGTAATACTATCCTTATCCCTGTATGTACAGCACCGCGTCACTATCAGTGCTATGTAAAACTATCCTTATCCCTGTGTGTACAGCGCCTCCGTCACTGTCACTGCTATGTAATGATACTTTCCTTATCCCTGTATGTACAGCGCCGCCGTCACTGTCAGTGCTATGCAATAATAATATCCTTATCCCTGTATGTACAGCGCCGCCGTCACTGTCAGTGCTATGTAATACTATCCTTATCCCTGTATGTACAGCGCCGCGTCACTGTCAGTGCTATGTAATACTATCCTTATCCCTGTGTGTACAGCGCCGCCGTCACTGTCAGTGCTATGTAATAATACTATCCTTATCCCTGTATGTACAGTGCCACCGTCACTGTAAGTGCTATGTAATAATACTATCCTTATCCCTGTATGTACAGCGCCACCGTCACTGTCAGTGCTATGTAATAATACTATCCTTATTCCTGTATGTACAGCGCCCCCTGTATGTACAGCGCCGCCGTCACTGTCAGTTCTATGTAATACTATCCTTATCCCTGTATGTACAGCGCCGCCGTCACTGTCACTGCTATGTAATAATACTATCCTTATCCTTGTATGTACAGCGCCGCCGTCACTGTCAGTGCTATGCGAATAATAATATCCTTATCCCTGTATGTACAGCGCCGCCGTCACTGTCAGTGCTATGTAATACTATCCTTATCCCTGTATGTACAGCGCCGCCGTCACTGTCAGTGCTGTGTAATACTATCCTTATCCCTGTATTTACAGCACCGCCGTCACTGTCAGTGCTATGTAATACTATCCTTATCCCTGTATGTACAGCGCCGCGTCACTGTCAGTGCTATGTAATACTATCCTTATCCCTGTGTGTACAGCGCCGCCGTCACTGTCAGTGCTATGTAATAATACTATCCTTATCCCTGTATGTACAGTGCCACCGTCACTGTCAGTGCTATGTAATAATACTATCCTTATCCCTGTATGTACAGCGCCACCGTCACTGTCAGTGCTATGTAATAATACTATCCTTATTCCTGTATGTACAGCGCCCCCTGTATGTACAGCGCCGCCGTCACTGTCAGTTCTATGTAATACTATCCTTATCCCTGTATGTACAGCGCCGCCGTCACTGTCACTGCTATGTAATAATACTATCCTTATCCTTGTATGTACAGCGCCGCCGTCACTGTCAGTGCTATGCGAATAATAATATCCTTATCCCTGTATGTACAGCGCCGCCGTCACTGTCAGTGCTATGTAATACTATCCTTATCCCTGTATGTACAGCGCCGCCGTCACTGTCAGTGCTGTGTAATACTATCCTTATCCCTGTATTTACAGCACCGCCGTCACTGTCAGTGCTATGTAATACTATCCTTATCCCTGTATGTACAGCGCCGCGTCACTGTCAGTGCTATGTAATACTATCCTTATCCCTGTGTGTACAGCGCCGCCGTCACTGTCAGTGCTATGTAATAATACTATCCTTATCCCTGTATGTACAGTGCCACCGTCACTGTCAGTGCTATGTAATAATACTATCCTTATCCCTGTATGTACAGCGCCACCGTCACTGTCAGTGCTATGTAATAATACTATCCTTATTCCTGTATGTACAGCGCCCCCTGTATGTACAGCGCCTCCGTCACTGTCAGTGCTATGTAATAATATTATCCTTATCCCTGTATGTACAGCGCCTCCGTCACTGTCAGTGCTATGTAATAATACTATCCTTATCCCTGTATGTACAGCGCTGCGGTCACTGTCAGTGCTATGTAATAATACTATTCTTATCCCTGTATGTACAGCGCCGCCGTCACTGTCAGTGCTATGTAATACTATCCTTATCCCTGTATGTACAGCGCCGCCGTCACTGTCAGTTCTATGTAATACTATCCTTATCCCTGTATGTACAGCGCCGCCGTCACTGTCACTGCTATGTAATTACACTATCCTTAACCCTGTATGTACAGCGCCGCCATCACTGTCAGTGCTATGTAATAATAATATCCTTATCCCTGTATGTACAGCGCCGCCGTCACTGTCAGTGCTAAGTAATACTATCCTTATCCCTGTATGTACAGCGCCGCCGTCACTGTCAGTGCTGTGTAATACTATCCTTATCCCTGTATGTACAGCGTCGCCATCACTGTCAGGGCTATGTAATACTATCCTTATCCCTGTATGTACAGCACCGCGTCACTGTCAGTGCTATGTAAAACTATCCTTATCCCTGTGTGTACAGCGCCGCCGTCACTGTCACTGCTATGTAATGATACTTTCCTTATCCCTGTATGTACAGCGCCGCCGTCACTGTCAGTGCTAGGCAATAATAATATCCTTATCCCTGTATGTACAGCGCCGCCGTCACTGTCAGTGCTATGTAATACTATCCTTATCCCTGTATGTACAGCGCCGCGTCACTGTCAGTGCTATGTAATACTATCCTTATCCCTGTGTGTACAGCGCCACCGTCACTGTCAGTTCTATGTAATACTATCCTTATCCCTGTATGTACAGCGCCACGTCACTGTCAGTGCTATGTGATAATACTATCCTTATCCTTGTATGTACAGCGCTGCCGTCACTGTCAGTGCTATGCGAATAATAATATCCTTGTCCCTGTATGTACAGCGCCGCCGTCACTGTCAGTGCTATGTAATACTTTCCTTAACCCTGTATGTACAGCGCCGCCGTCACTGTCAGTGCTGTGTAATACTATCCTTATCCCTGTATTTACAGCACCGCCATCACTGTCAGTGCTATGTAATACTATCCTTATCCCTGTATGTACAGCGCCGCGTCACTGTCAGTGCTATGTAATACTATCCTTATCCCTGTGTGTACAGCGCCGCCGTCACTGTCAGTGCTATGTAATAATACTATCCTTATCCCTGTATGTACAGTGCCACCGTCACTGTCAGTGCTATGTAATAATACTATCCTTATCCCTGTATGTACAGCGCCACCGTCACTGTCAGTGCTATGTAATAATACTATCCTTATTCCTGTATGTACAGCGCCCCCTGTATGTACAGCGCCTCCGTCACTGTCAGTGCTATGTAATAATATTATCCTTATCCCTGTATGTACAGCGCCTCCGTTACTGTCAGAGATATGTAATAATACTATCCTTATCCCTGTATGTACAGCGCTGCGGTCACTGTCAGTGCTATGTAATAATACTATTCTTATCCCTGTATGTACAGCGTCGCCGTCACTGTCAGTGCTATGTAATACTATCCTTATCCCTGTATGTACAGCACCGCGTCACTGTCAGTGCTATGTAAAACTATCCTTATCCCTGTGTGTACAGCGCCTCCGTCACTGTCACTGCTATGTAATGATACTTTCCTTATCCCTGTATGTACAGCGCCGCCGTCACTGTCAGTGCTATGCAATAATAATATCCTTATCCTTGTATGTACAGCGCCGCCGTCACTGTCAGTGCTATGTAATACTATCCTTATCCCTGTATGTACAGCGCCGCGTCACTGTCAGTGCTATGTAATACTATCCTTATCCCTGTGTGTACAGCGCCGCCGTCACTGTCAGTGCTATGTATTAATACTATCCTTATCCCTGTATGTACAGTGCCACCGTCACTGTAAGTGCTATGTAATAATACTATCCTTATCCCTGTATGTACAGCGCCACCGTCACTGTCAGTGCTATGTAATAATACTATCCTTATTCCTGTATGTACAGCGCCCCCTGTATGTACAGCGCCGCCGTCACTGTCAGTTCTATGTAATACTATCCTTATCCCTGTATGTACAGCGCCGCCGTCACTGTCACTGCTATGTAATAATACTATCCTTATCCTTGTATGTACAGCGCCGCCGTCACTGTCAGTGCTATGCGAATAATAATATCCTTATCCCTGTATGTACAGCGCCGCCGTCACTGTCAGTGCTATGTAATACTATCCTTATCCCTGTATGTACAGCGCCGCGTCACTGTCAGTGCTATGTAATACTATCCTTATCCCTGTGTGTACAGCGCCGCCGTCACTGTCAGTGCTATGTAATAATACTATCCTTATCCCTGTATGTACAGTGCCACCGTCACTGTCAGTGCTATGTAATAATACTATCCTTATCCCTGTATGTACAGCGCCACCGTCACTGTCAGTGCTATGTAATAATACTATCCTTATTCCTGTATGTACAGCGCCCCCTGTATGTACAGCGCCTCCGTCACTGTCAGTGCTATGTAATAATATTATCCTTATCCCTGTATGTACAGCGCCTCCGTCACTGTCAGTGCTATGTAATAATACTATCCTTATCCCTGTATGTACAGCGCTGCGGTCACTGTCAGTGCTATGTAATAATACTATTCTTATCCCTGTATGTACAGCGCCGCCGTCACTGTCAGTGCTATGTAATACTATCCTTATCCCTGTATGTACAGCTCCGCCGTCACTGTCAGTTCTATGTAATACTATCCTTATCCCTGTATGTACAGCGCCGCCGTCACTGTCACTGCTATGTAATTACACTATCCTTAACCCTGTATGTACAGTGCCGCCATCACTGTCAGTGCTATGTAATAATAATATCCTTATCCCTGTATGTACAGCGCCGCCGTCACTGTCAGTGCTAAGTAATACTATCCTTATCCCTGTATGTACAGCGCCGCTGTCACTGTCAGTGCTGTGTAATACTATCCTTATCCCTGTATGTACAGCGTCGCCGTCACTGTCAGTGCTATGTAATACTATCCTTATCCCTGTATGTACAGCACCGCGTCACTGTCAGTGCTATGTAAAACTATCCTTATCCCTGTGTGTACAGCGCCTCCGTCACTGTCACTGCTATGTAATGATACTTTCCTTATCCCTGTATGTACAGCGCCGCCGTCACTGTCAGTGCTATGCAATAATAATATCCTTATCCCTGTATGTACAGCGCCGCCGTCACTGTCAGTGCTATGTAATACTATCCTTATCCCTGTATGTACAGCGCCGCGTCACTGTCAGTGCTATGTAATACTATCCTTATCCCTGTGTGTACAGCGCCGCCGTCACTGTCAGTGCTATGTAATAATACTATCCTTATCCCTGTATGTACAGTGCCACCGTCACTGTAAGTGCTATGTAATAATACTATCCTTATCCCTGTATGTACAGCGCCACCGTCACTGTCAGTGCTATGTAATAATACTATCCTTATTCCTGTATGTACAGCGCCCCCTGTATGTACAGCGCCGCCGTCACTGTCAGTTCTATGTAATACTATCCTTATCCCTGTATGTACAGCGCCGCCGTCACTGTCACTGCTATGTAATAATACTATCCTTATCCTTGTATGTACAGCGCCGCCGTCACTGTCAGTGGTATGCGAATAATAATATCCTTATCCCTGTATGTACAGCGCCGCCGTCACTGTCAGTGCTATGTAATACTATCCTTATCCCTGTATGTACAGCGCCGCCGTCACTGTCAGTGCTGTGTAATACTATCCTTATCCCTGTATTTACAGCACCGCCGTCACTGTCAGTGCTATGTAATACTATCCTTATCCCTGTATGTACAGCGCCGCGTCACTGTCAGTGCTATGTAATACTATCCTTATCCCTGTGTGTACAGCGCCGCCGTCACTGTCAGTGCTATGTAATAATACTATCCTTATCCCTGTATGTACAGTGCCACCGTCACTGTCAGTGCTATGTAATAATACTATCCTTATCCCTGTATGTACAGCGCCACCGTCACTGTCAGTGCTATGTAATAATACTATCCTTATTCCTGTATGTACAGCGCCCCCTGTATGTACAGCGCCTCCGTCACTGTCAGTGCTATGTAATAATATTATCCTTATCCCTGTATGTACAGCGCTGCCGTCACTGACAGTGCTATGTAATACTATCCCTATCCCTGTATGTACAGCGCCGCCGTCACTGTTACTGCTATGTAATAATACTATCCTTATCCCTGTATGTACAGCGCCGCCGTCACTGTCAGTGCTATGTAATAATAATATCCTTATATCTGTATGTACAGCGCCGCCGTCACTGTCAGTGCTATGTAATACTATCCTTATCCCTGTATGTACAATTACATAGCACTGACAGTAACGGCGGTGTTGAACATACAGGGATAAGAATAGTATTATTGCATAGCAGTGACAGTGACGGTGGCGCTGTACATACAGGGATAAGGATAGTATTATTACATAGCAGTGACAGTGACGGCGGCACTGTAGATACAGGGATAAGGATAGTATTACATAGCACTGACAGTGATGGCGGCGACCTGTAAAGAGCAAATCTGTGGCAATAACAGGGGTGGAGAAAAGTACTTTCAACCCACTGACAGTGATGGCGGCGCTGTACATACAGGGATAAGGATAGTATTATTACATAGCACTGACAGTGACGGCGGCGCTGTACATACAGGGATAAGGATAGTATTATTACATAGCAGTGACAGCGCCGCCGTCACTGTCAGTGCTATGTAATAATACTATCTTTCCCTGTATGTACAGCGCCGCCGTCACTGTCAGTGCTATGTAATAATACTATCCTTATCCCTGTATGTACAGCGCCGCCGTCACTGTCAGTGCTATGTAATAATACTATCCTTATCCCTGTATGTACAGCGCCGCCGTCACTGTCACTGCTATGTAATTACACTATCCTTAACCCTGTATGTACAGGGCCGCCATCACTGTCAGTGCTATGTAATAATAATATCCTTATCCCTGTATGTACAGCGCCGCCGTCACTGTCAGTGCTAAGTAATACTATCCTTATCCCTGTATGTACAGCGCCGCCGTCACTGTCAGTGCTGTGTAATACTATCCTTATCCCTGTATGTACAGCGTCGCCGTCACTGTCAGTGCTATGTAATACTATCCTTATCCCTGTATGTACAGCACCGCGTCACTATCAGTGCTATGTAAAACTATCCTTATCCCTGTGTGTACAGCGCCTCCGTCACTGTCACTGCTATGTAATGATACTTTCCTTATCCCTGTATGTACAGCGCCGCCGTCACTGTCAGTGCTATGCAATAATAATATCCTTATCCCTGTATGTACAGCGCCGCCGTCACTGTCAGTGCTATGTAATACTATCCTTATCCCTGTATGTACAGCGCCGCGTCACTGTCAGTGCTATGTAATACTATCCTTATCCCTGTGTGTACAGCGCCGCCGTCACTGTCAGTGCTATGTAATAATACTATCCTTATCCCTGTATGTACAGTGCCACCGTCACTGTAAGTGCTATGTAATAATACTATCCTTATCCCTGTATGTACAGCGCCACCGTCACTGTCAGTGCTATGTAATAATACTATCCTTATTCCTGTATGTACAGCGCCCCCTGTATGTACAGCGCCGCCGTCACTGTCAGTTCTATGTAATACTATCCTTATCCCTGTATGTACAGCGCCGCCGTCACTGTCACTGCTATGTAATAATACTATCCTTATCCTTGTATGTACAGCGCCGCCGTCACTGTCAGTGCTATGCGAATAATAATATCCTTATCCCTGTATGTACAGCGCCGCCGTCACTGTCAGTGCTATGTAATACTATCCTTATCCCTGTATGTACAGCGCCGCCGTCACTGTCAGTGCTGTGTAATACTATCCTTATCCCTGTATTTACAGCACCGCCGTCACTGTCAGTGCTATGTAATACTATCCTTATCCCTGTATGTACAGCGCCGCGTCACTGTCAGTGCTATGTAATACTATCCTTATCCCTGTGTGTACAGCGCCGCCGTCACTGTCAGTGCTATGTAATAATACTATCCTTATCCCTGTATGTACAGTGCCACCGTCACTGTCAGTGCTATGTAATAATACTATCCTTATCCCTGTATGTACAGCGCCACCGTCACTGTCAGTGCTATGTAATAATACTATCCTTATTCCTGTATGTACAGCGCCCCCTGTATGTACAGCGCCTCCGTCACTGTCAGTGCTATGTAATAATATTATCCTTATCCCTGTATGTACAGCGCCTCCGTCACTGTCAGTGCTATGTAATAATACTATCCTTATCCCTGTATGTACAGCGCTGCGGTCACTGTCAGTGCTATGTAATAATACTATTCTTATCCCTGTATGTACAGCGCCGCCGTCACTGTCAGTGCTATGTAATACTATCCTTATCCCTGTATGTACAGCGCCGCCGTCACTGTCAGTTCTATGTAATACTATCCTTATCCCTGTATGTACAGCGCCGCCGTCACTGTCACTGCTATGTAATTACACTATCCTTAACCCTGTATGTACAGCGCCGCCATCACTGTCAGTGCTATGTAATAATAATATCCTTATCCCTGTATGTACAGCGCCGCCGTCACTGTCAGTGCTAAGTAATACTATCCTTATCCCTGTATGTACAGCGCCGCCGTCACTGTCAGTGCTGTGTAATACTATCCTTATCCCTGTATGTACAGCGTCGCCGTCACTGTCAGTGCTATGTAATACTATCCTTATCCCTGTATGTACAGCACCGCGTCACTGTCAGTGCTATGTAAAACTATCCTTATCCCTGTGTGTACAGCGCCGCCGTCACTGTCAGTGCTAGGCAATAATAATATCCTTATCCCTGTATGTACAGCGCCGCCGTCACTGTCAGTGCTATGTAATACTATCCTTATCCCTGTATGTACAGCGCCGCGTCACTGTCAGTGCTATGTAATACTATCCTTATCCCTGTGTGTACAGCGCCACCGTCACTGTCAGTTCTATGTAATACTATCCTTATCCCTGTATGTACAGCGCCACGTCACTGTCAGTGCTATGTGATAATACTATCCTTATCCTTGTATGTACAGCGCCGCCGTCACTGTCAGTGCTATGCGAATAATAATATCCTTGTCCCTGTATGTACAGCGCCACGTCACTGTCAGTGCTATGTGATAATACTATCCTTATCCTTGTATGTACAGCGCCGCCGTCACTGTCAGTGCTATGCGAATAATAATATCCTTGTCCCTGTATGTACAGCGCCGCCGTCACTGTCAGTGCTGTGTAATACTATCCTTAGGGATAAGGAAAGTATCATTACATAGCAGTGACAGTGACGGAGGCGCTGTACACACAGGGATAAGGATAGTTTTACATAGCACTGACAGTGACGCGGTGCTGTACATACAGGGATAAGGATAGTATTACATAGCACTGACAGTGACGGCGACGCTGTACATACAGGGATAAGGATAGTATTACACAGCACTGACAGTGACGGCGGCGCTGTACATACAGGGATAAGGATAGTATTACATAGCACTGACAGTGACGGCGGCGCTGTACATACAGGGATAAGGATATTATTATTCGCATAGCACTGACAGTGACGGCGGCGCTGTACATACAAGGATAAGGATAGTATTATTACATAGCAGTGACAGTGACGGCGGCGCTGTACATACAGGGATAAGGATAGTATTACATAGAACTGACAGTGACGGCGGCGCTGTACATACAGGGGGCGCTGTACATACAGGAATAAGGATAGTATTATTACATAGCACTGACAGTGACGGTGGCGCTGTACATACAGGGATAAGGATAGTATTATTACATAGCACTTACAGTGACGGTGGCACTGTACATACAGGGATAAGGATAGTATTATTACATAGCACTGACAGTGACGGCGGCGCTGTACACACAGGGATAAGGATAGTATTACATAGCACTGACAGTGACGCGGCGCTGTACATACAGGGATAAGGATAGTATTACATAGCACTGACAGTGACGGCGACGCTGTACATACAGGGATAAGGATAGTATTACACAGCACTGACAGTGACGGCGGCGCTGTACATACAGGGATAAGGATAGTATTACTTAGCACTGACAGTGACGGCGGCGCTGTACATACAGGGATAAGGATATTATTATTACATAGCACTGACAGTGATGGCGGCCCTGTACATACAGGCTTAAGGATAGTGTAATTACATAGCAGTGACAGTGACGGCGGCGCTGTACATACAGGGATAAGGATAGTATTATTACATAGCACTGACAGTGACGGCGGCGCTGTACATACAGGGATAAGGATAGTATTATTACATAGCACTGACAGTGACGGCGGCGCTGTACATACAGGGAAAGATAGTATTATTACATAGCACTGACAGTGACGGCGGCGCTGTCACTGCTATGTAATAATACTATCCTTATCCCTGTATGTACAGCGCCGCCGTCACTGTCAGTGCTATGTAATAATACTATCCTTATCCCTGTATGTACAGCGCCGCCATCACTGTCAGTGGGTTGAAAGTACTTTTCTCCACCCCTGTTATTGCCACAGATTTGCTCTTTACAGGTCGCCGCCATCACTGTCAGTGCTATGTAATACTATCCTTATCCCTGTATCTACAGTGCCGCCGTCACTGTCACTGCTATGTAATAATACTATCCTTATCCCTGTATGTACAGCGCCACCGTCACTGTCACTGCTATGCAATAATACTATTCTTATCCCTGTATGTTCAACACCGCCGTTACTGTCAGTGCTATGTAATTGTACATACAGGGATAAGGATAGTATTACATAGCACTGACAGTGACGGCGGCGCTGTACATACAGATATAAGGATATTATTATTACATAGCACTGACAGTGACGGCGGCGCTGTACATACAGGGATAAGGATAGTATTATTACATAGCAGTAACAGTGACGGCGGCGCTGTACATACAGGGATAGGGATAGTATTACATAGCACTGTCAGTGACGGCAGCGCTGTACATACAGGGATAAGGATAATATTATTACATAGCACTGACAGTGACGGAGGCGCTGTACATACAGGGGGCGCTGTACATACAGGAATAAGGATAGTATTATTACATAGCACTGACAGTGACGGTGGCGCTGTACATACAGGGATAAGGATAGTATTATTACATAGCACTGACAGTGACGGTGGCACTGTACATACAGGGATAAGGATAGTATTATTACATAGCACTGACAGTGACGGCGGCGCTGTACACACAGGGATAAGGATAGTATTACATAGCACTGACAGTGACGCGGCGCTGTACATACAGGGATAAGGATAGTATTACATAGCACTGACAGTGACGGCGGTGCTGTAAATACAGGGATAAGGATAGTATTACACAGCACTGACAGTGACGGCGGCGCTGTACATACAGGGATAAGGATAGTATTACATAGCACTGACAGTGACGGCGGCGCTGTACATACAGGGATAAGGATATTATTATTCGCATAGCACTGACAGTGACGGCGGCGCTGTACATACAAGGATAAGGATAGTATTATTACATAGCAGTGACAGTGACGGCGGCGCTGTACATACAGGGATAAGGATAGTATTACATAGAACTGACAGTGACGGCGGCGCTGTACATACAGGGGGCGCTGTACATACAGGAATAAGGATAGTATTATTACATAGCACTGACAGTGACGGTGGCGCTGTACATACAGGGATAAGGATAGTATTATTACATAGCACTTACAGTGACGGTGGCACTGTACATACAGGGATAAGGATAGTATTATTACATAGCACTGACAGTGACGGCGGCGCTGTACACACAGGGATAAGGATAGTATTACATAGCACTGACAGTGACGCGGCGCTGTACATACAGGGATAAGGATAGTATTACATAGCACTGACAGTGACGGCGGCGCTGTACATACAGGGATAAGGATATTATTATTGCATAGCACTGACAGTGACGGCGGCGCTGTACATACAGGGATAAGGAAAGTATCATTACATAGCAGTGACAGTGACGGAGGCGCTGTACACACAGGGATAAGGATAGTTTTACATAGCACTGACAGTGACGCGGTGCTGTACATACAGGGATAAGGATAGTATTACATAGCACTGACAGTGACGGCGACGCTGTACATACAGGGATAAGGATAGTATTACACAGCACTGACAGTGACGGCGGCGCTGTACATACAGGGATAAGGATAGTATTACTTAGCACTGACAGTGACGGCGGCGCTGTACATACAGGGATAAGGATATTATTATTACATAGCACTGACAGTGATGGCGGCACTGTACATACAGGGTTAAGGATAGTGTAATTACATAGCAGTGACAGTGACGGCGGCGCTGTACATACAGGGATAAGGATAGTATTACATAGAACTGACAGTGACGGCGGAGCTGTACATACAGGGATAAGGATAGTATTACATAGCACTGACAGTGACGGCGGCGCTGTACATACAGGGATAAGAATAGTATTATTACATAGCACTGACAGTGACCGCAGCGCTGTACATACAGGGATAAGGATAATATTATTACATAGCACTGACAGTGACGGTGGCACTGTACATACAGGGATAAGGATAGTATTATTACATAGCACTGACAGTGACGGCGGCGCTGTACACACAGGGATAAGGATAGTATTACATAGCACTGACAGTGACGCGGCGCTGTACATACAGGGATAAGGATAGTATTACATAGCACTGACAGTGACGGCGGCGCTGTACATACAGGGATAAGGATATTATTATTCGCATAGCACTGACAGTGACGGCGGCGCTGTACATACAAGGATAAGGATAGTATTATTACATAGCAGTGACAGTGACGGCGGCGCTGTACATACAGGGATAAGGATAGTATTACATAGAACTGACAGTGACGGCGGCGCTGTACATACAGGGGGCGCTGTACATACAGGAATAAGGATAGTATTATTACATAGCACTGACAGTGACGGTGGCGCTGTACATACAGGGATAAGGATAGTATTATTACATAGCACTTACAGTGACGGTGGCACTGTACATACAGGGATAAGGATAGTATTATTACATAGCACTGACAGTGACGGCGGCGCTGTACACACAGGGATAAGGATAGTATTACATAGCACTGACAGTGACGCGGCGCTGTACATACAGGGATAAGGATAGTATTACATAGCACTGACAGTGACGGCGGCGCTGTACATACAGGGATAAGGATATTATTATTGCATAGCACTGACAGTGACGGCGGCGCTGTACATACAGGGATAAGGAAAGTATCATTACATAGCAGTGACAGTGACGGAGGCGCTGTACACACAGGGATAAGGATAGTTTTACATAGCACTGACAGTGACGCGGTGCTGTACATACAGGGATAAGGATAGTATTACATAGCACTGACAGTGACGGCGACGCTGTACATACAGGGATAAGGATAGTATTACACAGCACTGACAGTGACGGCGGCGCTGTACATACAGGGATAAGGATAGTATTACTTAGCACTGACAGTGACGGCGGCGCTGTACATACAGGGATAAGGATATTATTATTACATAGCACTGACAGTGATGGCGGCGCTGTACATACAGGGTTAAGGATAGTGTAATTACATAGCAGTGACAGTGACGGCGGCGCTGTACATACAGGGATAAGGATAGTATTACATAGAACTGACAGTGACGGCGGCGCTGTACATACAGGGATAAGGATAGTATTACATAGCACTGACAGTGACGGCGGCGCTGTACATACAGGGATAAGAATAGTATTATTACATAGCACTGACAGTGACCGCAGCGCTGTACATACAGGGATAAGGATAGTATTATTACATAGCAGTGACAGTGACGGCGGCACTGTAGATACAGGGATAAGGATAGTATTACATAGCACTGACAGTGATGGCGGCGACCTGTAAAGAGCAAATCTGTGGCAATAACAGGGGTGGAGAAAAGTACTTTCAACCCACTGACAGTGATGGCGGGGCTGTACATACAGGGATAAGGATAGTATTATTACATAGCACTGACAGTGACGGCGGCGCTGTACATACAGGGATAAGGATAGTATTATTACATAGCAGTGACAGCGCCGCCGTCACTGTCAGTGCTATGTAATAATACTATCTTTCCCTGTATGTACAGCGCCGCCGTCACTGTCAGTGCTATGTAATAATACTATCCTTATCCCTGTATGTACAGCGCCGCCGTCACTGTCAGTGCTATGTAATAATACTATCCTTATCCCTGTATGTACAGCGCCGCCGTCACTGTCACTGCTATGTAATTACACTATCCTTAACCCTGTATGTACAGGGCCGCCATCACTGTCAGTGCTATGTAATAATAATATCCTTATCCCTGTATGTACAGCGCCGCCGTCACTGTCAGTGCTAAGTAATACTATCCTTATCCCTGTATGTACAGCGCCGCCGTCACTGTCAGTGCTGTGTAATACTATCCTTATCCCTGTATGTACAGCGTCGCCGTCACTGTCAGTGCTATGTAATACTATCCTTATCCCTGTATGTACAGCGCCGCGTCACTGTCAGTGCTATGTAATACTATCCTTATCCCTGTGTGTACAGCGCCGCCGTCACTGTCAGTGCTATGTAATAATACTATCCTTATCCCTGTATGTACAGTGCCACCGTCACTGTAAGTGCTATGTAATAATACTATCCTTATCCCTGTATGTACAGCGCCACCGTCACTGTCAGTGCTATGTAATAATACTATCCTTATTCCTGTATGTACAGCGCCCCCTGTATGTACAGCGCCGCCGTCACTGTCAGTTCTATGTAATACTATCCTTATCCCTGTATGTACAGCGCCGCCGTCACTGTCACTGCTATGTAATAATACTATCCTTATCCTTGTATGTACAGCGCCGCCGTCACTGTCAGTGCTATGCGAATAATAATATCCTTATCCCTGTATGTACAGCGCCGCCGTCACTGTCAGTGCTATGTAATACTATCCTTATCCCTGTATGTACAGCGCCGCCGTCACTGTCAGTGCTGTGTAATACTATCCTTATCCCTGTATGTACAGCGTCGCCGTCACTGTCAGTGCTATGTAATACTATCCTTATCCCTGTATGTACAGCACCGCGTCACTGTCAGTGCTATGTAAAACTATCCTTATCCCTGTGTGTACAGCGCCTCCGTCACTGTCACTGCTATGTAATGATACTTTCCTTATCCCTAAGGATAGTATTACACAGCACTGACAGTGACGGCGGCGCTGTACATACAGGGTTAAGGATAGTATTACATAGCACTGACAGTGACGGCGGCGCTGTACATACAGGGACAAGGATATTATTATTCGCATAGCACTGACAGTGACGGCGGCGCTGTACATACAAGGATAAGGATAGTATTATCACATAGCACTGACAGTGACGTGGCGCTGTACATACAGGGATAAGGATAGTATTACATAGAACTGACAGTGACGGTGGCGCTGTACACACAGGGATAAGGATAGTATTACATAGCACTGACAGTGACGCGGCGCTGTACATACAGGGATAAGGATAGTATTACATAGCACTGACAGTGACGGCGGCGCTGTACATACAGGGATAAGGATATTATTATTGCCTAGCACTGACAGTGACGGCGGCGCTGTACATACAGGGATAAGGAAAGTATCATTACATAGCAGTGACAGTGACGGCGGCGCTGTACACACAGGGATAAGGATAGTTTTACATAGCACTGACAGTGACGCGGTGCTGTACATACAGGGATAAGGATAGTATTACATAGCACTGACAGTGACGGCGACGCTGTACATACAGGGATAAGGATAGTATTACACAGCACTGACAGTGACGGCGGCGCTGTACATACAGGGATAAGGATAGTATTACTTAGCACTGACAGTGACGGCGGCGCTGTACATACAGGGATAAGGATATTATTATTACATAGCACTGACAGTGATGGCGGCGCTGTACATACAGGGTTAAGGATAGTGTAATTACATAGCAGTGACAGTGACGGCGGCGCTGTACATACAGGGATAAGGATAGTATTACATAGAACTGACAGTGACGGCGGCGCTGTACATACAGGGATAAGGATAGTATTACATAGCACTGACAGTGACGGCGGCGCTGTACATACAGGGATAAGAATAGTATTATTACATAGCACTGACAGTGACCGCAGCGCTGTACATACAGGGATAAGGATAGTATTATTACATAGCACTGACAGTGACGGAGGCGCTGTACATACAGGGATAAGGATAATATTATTACATAGCACTGACAGTGACGGAGGCGCTGTACATACAGGGGGCGCTGTACATACAGGAATAAGGATAGTATTATTACATAGCACTAACAGTGACGGTGGCGCTGTACATACAGGGATAAGGATAGTATTATTACATAGCACTGACAGTGACGGTGGCACTGTACATACAGGGATAAGGATAGTATTATTACATAGCACTGACAGTGACGGCAGCGCTGTACACACAGGGATAAGGATAGTATTACATAGCACTGACAGTGACGCGGCGCTGTACATACAGGGATAAGGATAGTATTACATAGCACTGACAGTGACGGCGGTGCTGTAAATACAGGGATAAGGATAGTATTACACAGCACTGACAGTGACGGCGGCGCTGTACATACAGGGATAAGGATAGTATTACATAGCACTGACAGTGACGGCGGCGCTGTACATACAGGGATAAGGATATTATTATTCGCATAGCACTGACAGTGACGGCGGCGCTGTACATACAAGGATAAGGATAGTATTATTACATAGCAGTGACAGTGACGGCGGCGCTGTACATACAGGGATAAGGATAGTATTACATAGAACTGACAGTGACCCTGGCGCTGTACATACAGGGGGCGCTGTACATACAGGAATAAGGATAGTATTATTACATAGCACTGACAGTGACGGTGGCGCTGTACATACAGGGATAAGGATAGTATTATTACATAGCACTTACAGTGACGGTGGCACTGTACATACAGGGATAAGGATAGTATTATTACATAGCACTGACAGTGACGGCGGCGCTGTACACACAGGGATAAGGATAGTATTACATAGCACTGACAGTGACGCGGCGCTGTACATACAGGGATAAGGATAGTATTACATAGCACTGACAGTGACGGCGGCGCTGTACATACAGGGATAAGGATATTATTATTGCATAGCACTGACAGTGACGGCGGCGCTGTACATACAGGGATAAGGAAAGTATCATTACATAGCAGTGACAGTGACGGAGGCGCTGTACACACAGGGATAAGGATAGTTTTACATAGCACTGACAGTGACGCGGTGCTGTACATACAGGGATAAGGATAGTATTACATAGCACTGACAGTGACGGCGACGCTGTACATACAGGGATAAGGATAGTATTACACAGCACTGACAGTGACGGCGGCGCTGTACATACAGGGATAAGGATAGTATTACTTAGCACTGACAGTGACGGCGGCGCTGTACATACAGGGATAAGGATATTATTATTACATAGCACTGACAGTGATGGCGGCCCTGTACATACAGGGTTAAGGATAGTGTAATTACATAGCAGTGACAGTGACGGCGGCGCTGTACATACAGGGATAAGGATAGTATTATTACATAGCACTGACAGTGACGGCGGCGCTGTACATACAGGGATAAGGATAGTATTATTACATAGCACTGACAGTGACGGCGGCGCTGTACATACAGGGAAAGATAGTATTATTACATAGCACTGACAGTGACGGCGGCGCTGTCACTGCTATGTAATAATACTATCCTTATCCCTGTATGTACAGCGCCGCCGTCACTGTCAGTGCTATGTAATAATACTATCCTTATCCCTGTATGTACAGCGCCGCCATCACTGTCAGTGGGTTGAAAGTACTTTTCTCCACCCCTGTTATTGCCACAGATTTGCTCTTTACAGGTCGCCGCCATCACTGTCAGTGCTATGTAATACTATCCTTATCCCTGTATCTACAGTGCCGCCGTCACTGTCACTGCTATGTAATAATACTATCCTTATCCCTGTATGTACAGCGCCACCGTCACTGTCACTGCTATGCAATAATACTATTCTTATCCCTGTATGTTCAACACCGCCGTTACTGTCAGTGCTATGTAATTGTACATACAGGGATAAGGATAGTATTACATAGCACTGACAGTGACGGCGGCGCTGTACATACAGATATAAGGATATTATTATTACATAGCACTGACAGTGACGGCGGCGCTGTACATACAGGGATAAGGATAGTATTATTACATAGCAGTAACAGTGACGGCGGCGCTGTACATACAGGGATAGGGATAGTATTACATAGCACTGTCAGTGACGGCAGCGCTGTACATACAGGGATAAGGATAATATTATTACATAGCACTGACAGTGACGGAGGCGCTGTACATACAGGGGGCGCTGTACATACAGGAATAAGGATAGTATTATTACATAGCACTGACAGTGACGGTGGCGCTGTACATACAGGGATAAGGATAGTATTATTACATAGCACTGACAGTGACGGTGGCACTGTACATACAGGGATAAGGATAGTATTATTACATAGCACTGACAGTGACGGCGGCGCTGTACACACAGGGATAAGGATAGTATTACATAGCACTGACAGTGACGCGGCGCTGTACATACAGGGATACGGATAGTATTACATAGCACTGACAGT
Organism: Ascaphus truei; assembly: GCF_040206685.1. Classification (NCBI taxonomy): domain Eukaryota; kingdom Metazoa; phylum Chordata; class Amphibia; order Anura; family Ascaphidae; genus Ascaphus; species Ascaphus truei. The sequence continues at coordinate 99,392 of NW_027456257.1, read as the reverse complement.
GACGGCGGTGCTGTAAATACAGGGATAAGGATAGTATTACACAGCACTGACAGTGACGGCGGCGCTGTACATACAGGGATAAGGATAGTATTACATAGCACTGACAGTGACGGCGGCGCTGTACATACAGGGATAAGGATATTATTATTCGCATAGCACTGACAGTGACGGCGGCGCTGTACATACAAGGATAAGGATAGTATTATTACATAGCAGTGACAGTGACGGCGGCGCTGTACATACAGGGATAAGGATAGTATTACATAGAACTGACAGTGACGGCGGCGCTGTACATACAGGGGGCGCTGTACATACAGGAATAAGGATAGTATTATTACATAGCACTGACAGTGACGGTGGCGCTGTACATACAGGGATAAGGATAGTATTATTACATAGCACTTACAGTGACGGTGGCACTGTACATACAGGGATAAGGATAGTATTATTACATAGCACTGACAGTGACGGCGGCGCTGTACACACAGGGATAAGGATAGTATTACATAGCACTGACAGTGACGCGGCGCTGTACATACAGGGATAAGGATAGTATTACATAGCACTGACAGTGACGGCGGCGCTGTACATACAGGGATAAGGATATTATTATTGCATAGCACTGACAGTGACGGCGGCGCTGTACATACAGGGATAAGGAAAGTATCATTACATAGCAGTGACAGTGACGGAGGCGCTGTACACACAGGGATAAGGATAGTTTTACATAGCACTGACAGTGACGCGGTGCTGTACATACAGGGATAAGGATAGTATTACATAGCACTGACAGTGACGGCGACGCTGTACATACAGGGATAAGGATAGTATTACACAGCACTGACAGTGACGGCGGCGCTGTACATAAAGGGATAAGGATAGTATTACTTAGCACTGACAGTGACGGCGGCGCTGTACATACAGGGATAAGGATATTATTATTACATAGCACTGACAGTGATGGCGGCACTGTACATACAGGGTTAAGGATAGTGTAATTACATAGCAGTGACAGTGACGGCGGCGCTGTACATACAGGGATAAGGATAGTATTACATAGAACTGACAGTGACAGCGGAGCTGTACATACAGGGATAAGGATAGTATTACATAGCACTGACAGTGACGGCGGCGCTGTACATACAGGGATAAGAATAGTATTATTACATAGCACTGACAGTGACCGCAGCGCTGTACATACAGGGATAAGGATAGTATTATTACATAGCACTGACAGTGACGGAGGCGCTGTACATACAGGGATAAGGATAATATTATTACATAGCACTGACAGTGACGGAGGCGCTGTACATACAGGGGGCGCTGTACATACAGGAATAAGGATAGTATTATTACATAGCACTGACAGTGACGGTGGCGCTGTACATACAGGGATAAGGATAGTATTATTACATAGCACTGACAGTGACGGTGGCACTGTACATACAGGGATAAGGATAGTATTATTACATAGCACTGACAGTGACGGCGGCGCTGTACACACAGGGATAAGGATAGTATTACATAGCACTGACAGTGACGCGGCGCTGTACATACAGGGATAAGGATAGTATTACATAGCACTGACAGTGACGGCGGCGCTGTACATACAGGGATAAGGATATTATTATTCGCATAGCACTGACAGTGACGGCGGCGCTGTACATACAAGGATAAGGATAGTATTATTACATAGCAGTGACAGTGACGGCGGCGCTGTACATACAGGGATAAGGATAGTATTACATAGAACTGACAGTGACGGCGGCGCTGTACATACAGGGGGCGCTGTACATACAGGAATAAGGATAGTATTATTACATAGCACTGACAGTGACGGTGGCGCTGTACATACAGGGATAAGGATAGTATTATTACATAGCACTTACAGTGACGGTGGCACTGTACATACAGGGATAAGGATAGTATTATTACATAGCACTGACAGTGACGGCGGCGCTGTACACACAGGGATAAGGATAGTATTACATAGCACTGACAGTGACGCGGCGCTGTACATACAGGGATAAGGATAGTATTACATAGCACTGACAGTGACGGCGGCGCTGTACATACAGGGATAAGGATATTATTATTGCATAGCACTGACAGTGACGGCGGCGCTGTACATACAGGGATAAGGAAAGTATCATTACATAGCAGTGACAGTGACGGAGGCGCTGTACACACAGGGATAAGGATAGTTTTACATAGCACTGACAGTGACGCGGTGCTGTACATACAGGGATAAGGATAGTATTACATAGCACTGACAGTGACGGCGACGCTGTACATACAGGGATAAGAATAGTATTATTACATAGCACTGACAGTGACCGCAGCGCTGTACATACAGGGATAAGGATAGTATTATTACATAGCACTGACAGTGACGGAGGCGCTGTACATACAGGGATAAGGATAATATTATTACATAGCACTGACAGTGACGGAGGCGCTGTACATACAGGGGGCGCTGTACATACAGGAATAAGGATAGTATTATTACATAGCACTGACAGTGACGGTGGCGCTGTACATACAGGGATAAGGATAGTATTATTACATAGCACTGACAGTGACGGTGGCACTGTACATACAGGGATAAGGATAGTATTATTACATAGCACTGACAGTGACGGCGGCGCTGTACACACAGGGATAAGGATAGTATTACATAGCACTGACAGTGACGCGGCGCTGTACATACAGGGATAAGGATAGTATTACATAGCACTGACAGTGACGGCGGTGCTGTAAATACAGGGATAAGGATAGTATTACACAGCACTGACAGTGACGGCGGCGCTGTACATACAGGGTTAAGGAAAGTATTACATAGCACTGACAGTGACGGCGGCGCTGTACATACAGGGACAAGGATATTATTATTCGCATAGCACTGACAGTGACGGCGGCGCTGTACATACAAGGATAAGGATAGTATTATCACATAGCACTGACAGTGACGTGGCGCTGTACATACAGGGATAAGGATAGTATTACATAGAACTGACAGTGACGGTGGCGCTGTACACACAGGGATAAGGATAGTATTACATAGCACTGACAGTGACGCGGCGCTGTACATACAGGGATAAGGATAGTATTACATAGCACTGACAGTGACGGTGGCGCTGTACATACAGGGATAAGGATATTATTATTGCCTAGCACTGACAGTGACGGCGGCGCTGTACATACAGGGATAAGGAAAGTATCATTACATAGCAGTGACAGTGACGGCGGCGCTGTACACACAGGGATAAGGATAGTTTTACATAGCACTGACAGTGACGCGGTGCTGTACATACAGGGATAAGGATAGTATTACATAGCACTGACAGTGACGGCGACGCTGTACATACAGGGATAAGGATAGTATTACACAGCACTGACAGTGACGGCGGCGCTGTACATACAGGGATAAGGATAGTATTACTTAGCACTGACAGTGACGGCGGCGCTGTACATACAGGGATAAGGATATTATTATTACATAGCACTGACAGTGATGGCGGCGCTGTACATACAGGGTTAAGGATAGTGTAATTACATAGCAGTGACAGTGACGGCGGCGCTGTACATACAGGGATAAGGATAGTATTACATAGAACTGACAGTGACGGCGGCGCTGTACATACAGGGATAAGGATAGTATTACATAGCACTGACAGTGACGGCGGCGCTGTACATACAGGGATAAGAATAGTATTATTACATAGCACTGACAGTGACCGCAGCGCTGTACATACAGGGATAAGGATAGTATTATTACATAGCACTGACAGTGACGGAGGCGCTGTACATACAGGGATAAGGATAATATTATTACATAGCACTGACAGTGACGGAGGCGCTGTACATACAGGGGGCGCTGTACATACAGGAATAAGGATAGTATTATTACATAGCACTGACAGTGACGGTGGCGCTGTACATACAGGGATAAGGATAGTATTATTACATAGCACTGACAGTGACGGTGGCACTGTACATACAGGGATAAGGATAGTATTATTACATAGCACTGACAGTGACGGCGGCGCTGTACACACAGGGATAAGGATAGTATTACATTGCACTGACAGTGACGCGGCGCTGTACATACAGGGATAAGGATAGTATTACATAGCACTGACAGTGACGGCGGTGCTGTAAATACAGGGATAAGGATAGTATTACACAGCACTGACAGTGACGGCGGCGCTGTACATACAGGGATAAGGATAGTATTACATAGCACTGACAGTGACGGCGGCGCTGTACATACAGGGATAAGGATATTATTATTCGCATAGCACTGACAGTGACGGCGGCGCTGTACATACAAGGATAAGGATAGTATTATTACATAGCAGTGACCGTGACGGCGGCGCTGTACATACAGGGATAAGGATAGTATTACATAGAACTGACAGTGACGGCGGCGCTGTACATACAGGGGGCGCTGTACATACAGGAATAAGGATAGTATTATTACATAGCACTGACAGTGACGGTGGCGCTGTACATACAGGGATAAGGATAGTATTATTACATAGCACTTACAGTGACGGTGGCACTGTACATACAGGGATAAGGATAGTATTATTACATAGCACTGACAGTGACGGCGGCGCTGTACACACAGGGATAAGGATAGTATTACATAGCACTGACAGTGACGCGGCGCTGTACATACAGGGATAAGGATAGTATTACATAGCACTGACAGTGACGGCGGCGCTGTACATACAGGGATAAGGATATTATTATTGCATAGCACTGACAGTGACGGCGGCGCTGTACATACAGGGATAAGGAAAGTATCATTACATAGCAGTGACAGTGACGGAGGCGCTGTACACACAGGGATAAGGATAGTTTTACATAGCACTGACAGTGACGGCGACGCTGTACATACAGGGATAAGGATAGTATTACTTAGCACTGACAGTGACGGCGGCGCTGTACATACAGGGATAAGGATATTATTATTACATAGCACTGACAGTGATGGCGGCCCTGTACATACAGGGTTAAGGATAGTGTAATTACATAGCAGTGACAGTGACGGCGGCGCTGTACATACAGGGATAAGGATAGTATTACATAGAACTGACAGTGACGGCGGCGCTGTACATACAGGGATAAGGATAGTATTACATAGCACTGACAGTGACGGCGGCGCTGTACATACAGGGATAAGAATAGTATTATTACATAGCACTGACAGTGACCGCAGTGCTGTACATACAGGGATAAGGATAGTATTATTACATAGCACTGACAGTGACGGAGGCGCTGTACATACAGGGATAAGGATAATATTATTACATAGCACTGACAGTGACGGAGGCGCTGTACATACAGGGGGCGCTGTACATACAGGAATAAGGATAGTATTATTACATAGCACTGACAGTGACGGTGGCGCTGTACATACAGGGATAAGGATAGTATTATTACATAGCACTGACAGTGACGGTGGCACTGTACATACAGGGATAAGGATAGTATTATTACATAGCACTGACAGTGACGGCGGCGCTGTACACACAGGGATAAGGATAGTATTACATAGCACTGACAGTGACGCGGCGCTGTACATACAGGGATAAGGATAGTATTACATAGCACTGACAGTGACGGCGGTGCTGTAAATACAGGGATAAGGATAGTATTACACAGCACTGACAGTGACGGCGGCGCTGTACATACAGGGTTAAGGATAGTATTACATAGCACTGACAGTGACGGCGGCGCTGTACATACAGGGACAAGGATATTATTATTCGCATAGCACTGACAGTGACGGCGGCGCTGTACATACAAGGATAAGGATAGTATTATCACATAGCACTGACAGTGACGTGGCGCTGTACATACAGGGATAAGGATAGTATTACATAGAACTGACAGTGACGCGGCGCTGTACATACAGGGATAAGGATAGTATTACATAGAACTGACAGTGACGGTGGCGCTGTACACACAGGGATAAGGATAGTATTACATAGCACTGACAGTGACGCGGCGCTGTACATACAGGGATAAGGATAGTATTACATAGCACTGACAGTGACGGCGGCGCTGTACATACAGGGATAAGGATATTATCATTGCCTAGCACTGACAGTGACGGCGGCGCTGTACATACAGGGATAAGGAAAGTATCATTACATAGCAGTGACAGTGACGGCGGCGCTGTACACACAGGGATAAGGATAGTTTTACATAGCACTGACAGTGACGCGGTGCTGTACATACAGGGATAAGGATAGTATTACATAGCACTGACAGTGACGGCGACGCTGTACATACAGGGATAAGGATAGTATTACACAGCACTGACAGTGACGGCGGCGCTGTACATACAGGGATAAGGATAGTATTACTTAGCACTGACAGTGACGGCGGCGCTGTACATACAGGGATAAGGATATTATTATTACATAGCACTGACAGTGACGGCGGCGCTGTACATACAGGGTTAAGGATAGTGTTATTACATAGCAGTGACAGTGACGGCGGCGCTGTACATACAGGGATAAGGATAGTATTACATAGAACTGACAGTGACGGCGGCGCTGTACATACAGGGATAAGGATAGTATTACATAGCACTGACAGTGACGGCGGCGCTGTACATACAGGGATAAGAATAGTATTATTACATAGCACTGACAGTGACCGCGGCGCTGTACATACAGGGATAAGGATAGTATTATTACATAGCACTGACAGTGACGGTGGCGCTGTACATACAGGGATAAGTATAGTATTATTACATAGCACTGACAGTGACGGCGGCGCTGTACATACAGAGATAAGGATAGTATTATTGCATAGCAGTGACAGTGACGGCGGCACTGTACATACAGGGATAAGGATAGTATTATTACATAGCAGTGACAGTGACGGCGGCGCTGTAGATACAGTGATAAGGATAGTACTACATAGCACTGACAGTGACGGCGGCGCCCTGTAAAGGGCAAGTCTGTGGCAATAACAGGGGTGGAGAAAAGTACTTTCTACTCACTGACAGTGATGGCGGCGCTGTACATACAGGGATAAGGATAGTATTATTACATACCAGGCTCACTAATAAAGGTCAAGCCACTTGGCTGCCAGAATGCCCTGCTTCAGCACAGACCAGAAAGGCATTGTGATAAGCGTATCCCCGGTATAGTCAGGGGTTAATGGGAGTCGTCCCCGTCCCCCCAGTATACGGCCAGAACCATGGACCCGGTACTTGTGGTTCGGACTGTCTCCAACCAGCCATAATGTTGTGAGAGTGAAATTATGTCTAAGTCCAGCTTTGGTACATTAGAAGCAACTCTGAAACTTAACCTAAGCGTTTTTCGAAGCAACTTTTTGGCTAACTTCTTATAGGAAGGTCTAGGAGCTCTGAAAATGAACGTGCGCGTCTTTCACTCTTCCCGAGGGACTTAGAAGAATTTTGTGATATTTTTTATTAAAATGGTGTATAAGGGTATATATATAAATATATTTTATGCACTATATATGAGCTGGCGATTTCTAAGTCTGTGGTTCCGAGAGGGGGTAACCAGGCTCACTAATAAAGGTCAAGCCACTTGGCTGCCAGAATGCCCTGCTTCAGCACAGACCAGAAAGGCATTGTGATAAGCGTATCCCCGGTATAGTCAGGGGTTAATGGGAGTCGTCCCCGTCCCCCCAGTATACGGCCAGAACCATGGACCCGGTACTTTTGGTTCGGACTGTCTCCAACCAGCATAATGTTGTGAGAGTGAAATTATGTCTAAGTCCAGCTTTGGTACATTAGAAGCAACTCTGAAACGTAACCTAAGCGTATTTCGAAGCTACTTTTTAGCTAACTTCTTATAGGAAGGTCTAGGAGCTCTGAAAATGAACGTGCGCGTCTTTCACTCTTCCCGAGGGACTTAGAAGAATTTTGTGATATTTTTTATTAAAATGGTGTATAAGGGTATATATATAAATATATTTTATGCACTGTATATGAGCTGGCGATTTCTAAGTCTGTGGTTCCGAGAGGGGGTAACCAGGCTCACTAATAAAGGTCAAGCCACTTGGCTGCCAGAATGCCCTGCTTCAGCACAGACCAGAAAGGCATTGTGATAAGCGTATCCCCGGTATAGTCAGGGGTTAATGGGAGTCGTCCCCGTCCCCCCAGTATACGGCCAGAACCATGGACCCGGTACTTGTGGTTCGGACTGTCTCCAACCAGCCATAATGTTGTGAGAGTGAAATTATGTCTAAGTCCAGCTTTGGTACATTAGAAGCAACTCTGAAACTTAACCTAAGCGTTTTTCGAAGCTACTTTTTGGCTAACTTCTTATAGGAAGGTCTAGGAGCTCTGAAAATGAACGTGCGCGTCTTTCACTCTTCCCGAGGGACTTAGAAGAATTTTGTGATATTTTTTATTAAAATGGTGTATAAGGGTATATATATAAATATATTTTATGCACTGTATATGAGCTGGCGATTTCTAAGTCTGTGGTTCCGAGAGGGGGTAACCAGGCTCACTAATAAAGGTCAAGCCACTTGGCTGCCAGAATGCCCTGCTTCAGCACAGACCAGAAAGGCATTGTGATAAGCATATCCCCGGTATAGTCAGGGGTTAATGGGAGTCGTCCCCGTCCCCCCAGTATACGGCCAGAACCATGGACCCGGTACTTGTGGTTCGGACTATCTCCAACCAGCCATAATGGTGTGAGAGTGAAATTATGTCTAAGTCCAGCTTTGGTACATTAGAAGCAACTCTGAAACTTAACCTAAGCGATTTTCAAAACTACTTTTTGGCTAACTTCTTATAGGAAGGTCTAGGAGCTCTGAAAATGAACGTGCGCGTCTTTCACTCTTCCCGAGGGACTTAGAAGAATTTTGTGATATTTTTTATTAAAATGGTGTATAAGGGTATATATATAAATATATTTTATGCACTGTATATGAGCTGGCGATTTCTAAGTCTGTGGTTCCGAGAGGGGGTAACCAGGCTCACTAATAAAGGTCAAGCCACTTGGCTGCCAGAATGCCCTGCTTCAGTACAGACCAGAAAGGCATTGTGATAAGCGTATCCCCGGTATAGTCAGGGGTTAATGGGAGTCGTCCCTGTCCCCCCAGTATACGGCCAGAACCATGGACCCGGTACTTGTGGTTCGGACTGTCTCCAACCAGCCATAATGTTGTGAGAGTGAAATTATGTCTAAGTCCAGCTTGGTACATTAGAAGCAACTCTGAAACTTAACCTAAGCGTTTTTCGAAGCTACTTTTTGGCTAACTTCTTATAGGAAGGTCTAGGAGCTCTGAAAATGAACGTGCGCGTCTTTCACTCTTCCCGAGGGACTTAGAAGAATTTTGTGATATTTTTTATTAAAATGGTGTATAAGGGTATATATATATAAATATATTTTATGCACTGTATATGAGCTGGCGATTTCTAAGTCTGTGGTTCCGAGAGGGGGTAACCAGGCTCACTAATAAAGGTCAAGCCACTTGGCTGCCAGAATGCCCTGCTTCAGCACAGACCAGAAAGGCATTGTGATAAGCGTATCCCCGGTATAGTCAGGGGTTAATGGGAGTCGTCCCCGTCCCCCCAGTATACGGCCAGAACCATGGACCCGGTACTTGTGGTTCGGACTGTCTCCAACCAGCCATAATGTTGTGAGAGTGAAATTATGTCTAAGTCCAGCTTTGGTACATTAGAAGCAACTCTGAAACTTAACCTAAGCGTTTTTCGAAGCTACTTTTTGGCTAACTTCTTATAGGAAGGTCTAGGAGCTCTGAAAATGAACGTGCGCGTCTTTCACTCTTCCCGAGGGACTTAGAAGAATTTTGTGATATTTTTTATTAAATGGTGTATAAGGGTATATATATAAATATATTTTATGCACTGTATATGAGCTGGCGATTTCTAAGTCTGTGCTTCCGAGAGGGGGTAACCAGGCTCACTAATAAAGGTCAAGCCACTTGGCTGCCAGAATGCCCTGCTTCAGCACAGACCAGAAAGGCATTGTGATAAGCGTATCCCCGGTATAGTCAGGGGTTAATGGGAGTCGTCCCCGTCCCCCCAGTATACGGCCAGAACCATGGACCCTGTACTTGTGGTTCGGACTCTCTCCAACCAGCCATAATGTTGTGAGAGTGAAATTATGTCTAAGTCCAGCTTTGGTACATTAGAAGCAACTCTGAAACTTAACCTAAGCGTTTTTCGAAGCTACTTTTTGGCTAACTTCTTATAGGAAGGTCTAGGAGCTCTGAAAATGAACGTGCGCGTCTTTCACTCTTCCCGAGGGACTTAGAAGAATTTTGTGATATTTTTTATTAAAATGGTGTATAAGGGTATATATATAAATATATTTTATGCACTGTATATGAGCTGGCGATTTCTAAGTCTGTGGTTCCGAGAGGGGGTAACCAGGCTCACTAATAAAGGTCAAGCCACTTGGCTGCCAGAATGCCCTGCTTCAGCACAGACCAGAAAGGCATTGTGATAAGCGTATCCCCGGTATAGTCAGGGGTTAATGGGAGTCGTCCCCGTCCCCCCAGTATACGGCCAGAACCATGGACCCGGTACTTGTGGTTCGGACTGTCTCCAACCAGCCATAATGTTGTGAGAGTGAAATTATGTCTAAGTCCAGCTTTGGTACATTAGAAGCAACTCTGAAACTTAACCTAAGCGTTTTTCGAAGCTACTTTTTGGCTAACTTCTTATAGGAAGGTCTAGGAGCTCTGAAAATGAACGTGCGCGTCTTTCACTCTTCCCGAGGGACTTAGAAGAATTTTGTGATATTTTTTATTAAAATGGTGTATAAGGGTATATATATAAATATATTTTATGCACTGTATATGAGCTGGCGATTTCTAAGTCTGTGGTTCCGAGAGGGGGTAACCAGGCTCACTAATAAAGGTCAAGCCACTTGGCTGCCAGAATGCCCTGCTTCAGTACAGACCAGAAAGGCATTGTGATAAGCGTATCCCCGGTATAGTCAGGGGTTAATGGGAGTCGTCCCTGTCCCCCCAGTATACGGCCAGAACCATGGACCCGGTACTTGTGGTTCGGACTGTCTCCAACCAGCCATAATGTTGTGAGAGTGAAATTATGTCTAAGTCCAGCTTGGTACATTAGAAGCAACTCTGAAACTTAACCTAAGCGTTTTTCGAAGCTACTTTTTGGCTAACTTCTTATAGGAAGGTCTAGGAGCTCTGAAAATGAACGTGCGCGTCTTTCACTCTTCCCGAGGGACTTAGAAGAATTTTGTGATATTTTTTATTAAAATGGTGTATAAGGGTATATATATATAAATATATTTTATGCACTGTATATGAGCTGGCGATTTCTAAGTCTGTGGTTCCGAGAGGGGGTAACCAGGCTCACTAATAAAGGTCAAGCCACTTGGCTGCCAGAATGCCCTGCTTCAGCACAGACCAGAAAGGCATTGTGATAAGCGTATCCCCGGTATAGTCAGGGGTTAATGGGAGTCGTCCCCGTCCCCCCAGTATACGGCCAGAACCATGGACCCTGTACTTGTGGTTCGGACTGTCTCCAACCAGCCATAATGTTGTGAGAGTGAAATTATGTCTAAGTCCAGCTTTGGTACATTAGAAGCAACTCTGAAACTTAACCTAAGCGTTTTTCGAAGCTACTTTTTGGCTAACTTCTTATAGGAAGGTCTAGGAGCTCTGAAAATGAACGTGCGCGTCTTTCACTCTTCCCGAGGGACTTAGAAGAATTTTGTGATATTTTTTATTAAAATGGTGTATAAGGGTATATATATATAAATATATTTTATGCACTGTATATGAGCTGGCGATTTCTAAGTCTGTGGTTCCGAGAGGGGGTAACCAGGCTCACTAATAAAGGTCAAGCCACTTGGCTGCCAGAATGCCCTGCTTCAGCACAGACCAGAAAGGCATTGTGATAAGCGTATCCCCGGTATAGTCAGGGGTTAATGGGAGTCGTCCCCGTCCCCCCAGTATACGGCCAGAACCATGGACCCGGTACTTGTGGTTCGGACTGTCTCCAACCAGCCATAATGTTGTGAGAGTGAAATTATGTCTAAGTCCAGCTTTGGTACATTAGAAGCAACTCTGAAACTTAACCTAAGCGTTTTTCGAAGCTACTTTTTGGCTAACTTCTTATAGGAAGGTCTAGGAGCTCTGAAAATGAACGTGCGCGTCTTTCACTCTTCCCGAGGGACTTAGAAGAATTTTGTGATATTTTTTATTAAATGGTGTATAAGGGTATATATATAAATATATTTTATGCACTGTATATGAGCTGGCGATTTCTAAGTCTGTGCTTCCGAGAGGGGGTAACCAGGCTCACTAATAAAGGTCAAGCCACTTGGCTGCCAGAATGCCCTGCTTCAGCACAGACCAGAAAGGCATTGTGATAAGCGTATCCCCGGTATAGTCAGGGGTTAATGGGAGTCGTCCCCGTCCCCCCAGTATACGGCCAGAACCATGGACCCTGTACTTGTGGTTCGGACTCTCTCCAACCAGCCATAATGTTGTGAGAGTGAAATTATGTCTAAGTCCAGCTTTGGTACATTAGAAGCAACTCTGAAACTTAACCTAAGCGTTTTTCGAAGCTACTTTTTGGCTAACTTCTTATAGGAAGGTCTAGGAGCTCTGAAAATGAACGTGCGCGTCTTTCACTCTTCCCGAGGGACTTAGAAGAATTTTGTGATATTTTTTATTAAAATGGTGTATAAGGGTATATATATAAATATATTTTATGCACTGTATATGAGCTGGCGATTTCTAAGTCTGTGGTTCCGAGAGGGGGTAACCAGGCTCACTAATAAAGGTCAAGCCACTTGGCTGCCAGAATGCCCTGCTTCAGCACAGACCAGAAAGGCATTGTGATAAGCGTATCCCCGGTATAGTCAGGGGTTAATGGGAGTCGTCCCCGTCCCCCCAGTATACGGCCAGAACCATGGACCCGGTACTTGTGGTTCGGACTGTCTCCAACCAGCCATAATGTTGTGAGAGTGAAATTATGTCTAAGTCCAGCTTTGGTACATTAGAAGCAACTCTGAAACTTAACCTAAGCGTTTTTCGAAGCTACTTTTTGGCTAACTTCTTATAGGAAGGTCTAGGAGCTCTGAAAATGAACGTGCGCGTCTTTCACTCTTCCCGAGGGACTTAGAAGAATTTTGTGATATTTTTTATTAAAATGGTGTATAAGGGTATATATATAAATATATTTTATGCACTGTATATGAGCTGGCGATTTCTAAGTCTGTGGTTCCGAGAGGGGGTAACCAGGCTCACTAATAAAGGTCAAGCCACTTGGCTGCCAGAATGCCCTGCTTCAGTACAGACCAGAAAGGCATTGTGATAAGCGTATCCCCGGTATAGTCAGGGGTTAATGGGAGTCGTCCCTGTCCCCCCAGTATACGGCCAGAACCATGGACCCGGTACTTGTGGTTCGGACTGTCTCCAACCAGCCATAATGTTGTGAGAGTGAAATTATGTCTAAGTCCAGCTTGGTACATTAGAAGCAACTCTGAAACTTAACCTAAGCGTTTTTCGAAGCTACTTTTTGGCTAACTTCTTATAGGAAGGTCTAGGAGCTCTGAAAATGAACGTGCGCGTCTTTCACTCTTCCCGAGGGACTTAGAAGAATTTTGTGATATTTTTTATTAAAATGGTGTATAAGGGTATATATATATAAATATATTTTATGCACTGTATATGAGCTGGCGATTTCTAAGTCTGTGGTTCCGAGAGGGGGTAACCAGGCTCACTAATAAAGGTCAAGCCACTTGGCTGCCAGAATGCCCTGCTTCAGCACAGACCAGAAAGGCATTGTGATAAGCGTATCCCCGGTATAGTCAGGGGTTAATGGGAGTCGTCCCCGTCCCCCCAGTATACGGCCAGAACCATGGACCCTGTACTTGTGGTTCGGACTGTCTCCAACCAGCCATAATGTTGTGAGAGTGAAATTATGTCTAAGTCCAGCTTTGGTACATTAGAAGCAACTCTGAAACTTAACCTAAGCGTTTTTCGAAGCTACTTTTTGGCTAACTTCTTATAGGAAGGTCTAGGAGCTCTGAAAATGAACGTGCGCGTCTTTCACTCTTCCCGAGGGACTTAGAAGAATTTTGTGATATTTTTTATTAAAATGGTGTATAAGGGTATATATATATAAATATATTTTATGCACTGTATATGAGCTGGCGATTTCTAAGTCTGTGGTTCCGAGAGGGGGTAACCAGGCTCACTAATAAAGGTCAAGCCACTTGGCTGCCAGAATGCCCTGCTTCAGCACAGACCAGAAAGGCATTGTGATAAGCGTATCCCCGGTATAGTCAGGGGTTAATGGGAGTCGTCCCCGTCCCCCCAGTATACGGCCAGAACCATGGACCCGGTACTTGTGGTTCGGACTGTCTCCAACCAGCCATAATGTTGTGAGAGTGAAATTATGTCTAAGTCCAGCTTTGGTACATTAGAAGCAACTCTGAAACTTAACCTAAGCGTTTTTCGAAGCTACTTTTTGGCTAACTTCTTATAGGAAGGTCTAGGAGCTCTGAAAATGAACGTGCGCGTCTTTCACTCTTCCCGAGGGACTTAGAAGAATTTTGTGATATTTTTTATTAAATGGTATATAAGGGTATATATATAAATATATTTTATGCACTGTATATGAGCTGGCGATTTCTAAGTCTGTGGTTCCGAGAGGGGGTAACCAGGCTCACTAATAAAGGTCAAGCCACTTGGCTGCCAGAATGCCCTGCTTCAGCACAGACCAGAAAGGCATTGTGATAAGCGTATCCCCGGTATAGTCAGGGGTTAATGGGAGTCGTCCCCGTCCCCCCAGTATACGGCCAGAACCATGGACCCTGTACTTGTGGTTCGGACTGTCTCCAACCAGCCATAATGTTGTGAGAGTGAAATTATGTCTAAGTCCAGCTTTGGTACATTAGAAGCAACTCTGAAACTTAACCTAAGCGTTTTTCGAAGCTACTTTTTGGCTAACTTCTTATAGGAAGGTCTAGGAGCTCTGAAAATGAACGTGCGCGTCTTTCACTCTTCCCGAGGGACTTAGAAGAATTTTGTGATATTTTTTATTAAAATGGTGTATAAGGGTATATATATAAATATATTTTATGCACTGTATATGAGCTGGCGATTTCTAAGTCTGTGGTTCCGAGAGGGGGTAACCAGGCTCACTAATAAAGGTCAAGCCACTTGGCTGCCAGAATGCCCTGCTTCAGCACAGACCAGAAAGGCATTGTGATAAGCATATCCCCGGTATAGTCAGGGGTTAATGGGAGTCGTCCCCGTCCCCCCAGTATACGGCCAGAACCATGGACCCGGTACTTGTGGTTCGGACTATCTCCAACCAGCCATAATGGTGTGAGAGTGAAATTATGTCTAAGTCCAGCTTTGGTACATTAGAAGCAACTCTGAAACTTAACCTAAGCGATTTTCAAAACTACTTTTTGGCTAACTTCTTATAGGAAGGTCTAGGAGCTCTGAAAATGAACGTGCGCGTCTTTCACTCTTCCCGAGGGACTTAGAAGAATTTTGTGATATTTTTTATTAAAATGGTGTATAAGGGTATATATATAAATATATTTTATGCACTGTATATGAGCTGGCGATTTCTAAGTCTGTGGTTCCGAGAGGGGGTAACCAGGCTCACTAATAAAGGTCAAGCCACTTGGCTGCCAGAATGCCCTGCTTCAGTACAGACCAGAAAGGCATTGTGATAAGCGTATCCCCGGTATAGTCAGGGGTTAATGGGAGTCGTCCCTGTCCCCCCAGTATACGGCCAGAACCATGGACCCGGTACTTGTGGTTCGGACTGTCTCCAACCAGCCATAATGTTGTGAGAGTGAAATTATGTCTAAGTCCAGCTTGGTACATTAGAAGCAACTCTGAAACTTAACCTAAGCGTTTTTCGAAGCTACTTTTTGGCTAACTTCTTATAGGAAGGTCTAGGAGCTCTGAAAATGAACGTGCGCGTCTTTCACTCTTCCCGAGGGACTTAGAAGAATTTTGTGATATTTTTTATTAAAATGGTGTATAAGGGTATATATATATAAATATATTTTATGCACTGTATATGAGCTGGCGATTTCTAAGTCTGTGGTTCCGAGAGGGGGTAACCAGGCTCACTAATAAAGGTCAAGCCACTTGGCTGCCAGAATGCCCTGCTTCAGCACAGACCAGAAAGGCATTGTGATAAGCGTATCCCCGGTATAGTCAGGGGTTAATGGGAGTCGTCCCCGTCCCCCCAGTATACGGCCAGAACCATGGACCCGGTACTTGTGGTTCGGACTGTCTCCAACCAGCCATAATGTTGTGAGAGTGAAATTATGTCTAAGTCCAGCTTTGGTACATTAGAAGCAACTCTGAAACTTAACCTAAGCGTTTTTCGAAGCTACTTTTTGGCTAACTTCTTATAGGAAGGTCTAGGAGCTCTGAAAATGAACGTGCGCGTCTTTCACTCTTCCCGAGGGACTTAGAAGAATTTTGTGATATTTTTTATTAAATGGTGTATAAGGGTATATATATAAATATATTTTATGCACTGTATATGAGCTGGCGATTTCTAAGTCTGTGGTTCCGAGAGGGGGTAACCAGGCTCACTAATAAAGGTCAAGCCACTTGGCTGCCAGAATGCCCTGCTTCAGCACAGACCAGAAAGGCATTGTGATAAGCGTATCCCCGGTATAGTCAGGGGTTAATGGGAGTCGTCCCCGTCCCCCCAGTATACGGCCAGAACCATGGACCCTGTACTTGTGGTTCGGACTCTCTCCAACCAGCCATAATGTTGTGAGAGTGAAATTATGTCTAAGTCCAGCTTTGGTACATTAGAAGCAACTCTGAAACTTAACCTAAGCGTTTTTCGAAGCTACTTTTTGGCTAACTTCTTATAGGAAGGTCTAGGAGCTCTGAAAATGAACGTGCGCGTCTTTCACTCTTCCCGAGGGACTTAGAAGAATTTTGTGATATTTTTTATTAAAATGGTGTATAAGGGTATATATATAAATATATTTTATGCACTGTATATGAGCTGGCGATTTCTAAGTCTGTGGTTCCGAGAGGGGGTAACCAGGCTCACTAATAAAGGTCAAGCCACTTGGCTGCCAGAATGCCCTGCTTCAGCACAGACCAGAAAGGCATTGTGATAAGCGTATCCCCGGTATAGTCAGGGGTTAATGGGAGTCGTCCCCGTCCCCCCAGTATACGGCCAGAACCATGGACCCGGTACTTGTGGTTCGGACTGTCTCCAACCAGCCATAATGTTGTGAGAGTGAAATTATGTCTAAGTCCAGCTTTGGTACATTAGAAGCAACTCTGAAACTTAACCTAAGCGTTTTTCGAAGCTACTTTTTGGCTAACTTCTTATAGGAAGGTCTAGGAGCTCTGAAAATGAACGTGCGCGTCTTTCACTCTTCCCGAGGGACTTAGAAGAATTTTGTGATATTTTTTATTAAAATGGTGTATAAGGGTATATATATATATATAAATATATTTTATGCACTGTATATGAGCTGGCGATTTCTAAGTCTGTGGTTCCGAGAGGGGGTAACCAGGCTCACTAATAAAGGTCAAGCCACTTGGCTGCCAGAATGCCCTGCTTCAGCACAGACCAGAAAGGCATTGTGATAAGCGTATCCCCGGTATAGTCAGGGGTTAATGGGAGTCGTCCCCGTCCCCCCAGTATACGGCCAGAACCATGGACCCGGTACTTGTGGTTCGGACTGTCTCCAACCAGCCATAATGTTGTGAGAGTGAAATTATGTCTAAGTCCAGCTTTGGTACATTAGAAGCAACTCTGAAACTTAACCTAAGCGTTTTTCGAAGCTACTTTTTGGCTAACTTCTTATAGGAAGGTCTAGGAGCTCTGAAAATGAACGTGCGCGTCTTTCACTCTTCCCGAGGGACTTAAAAGAATTTTGTGATATTTTTTATTAAATGGTGTATAAGGGTATATATATAAATATATTTTATGCACTGTATATGAGCTGGCGATTTCTAAGTCTGTGGTTCCGAGAGGGGGTAACCAGGCTCACTAATAAAGGTCAAGCCACTTGGCTGCCAGAATGCCCTGCTTCAGCACAGACCAGAAAGGCATTGTGATAAGCGTATCCCCGGTATAGTCAGGGGTTAATGGGAGTCGTCCCCGTCCCCCCAGTATACGGCCAGAACCATGGACCCGATACTTGTGTTTCGGACCCTCTCCAACCAGCCATAATGTTGTGAGAGTGAAATTATGTCTAAGTCCAGCTTTGGTACATTAGAAGCAACTATGGAACTTAACCTAAGCGTTTTTCGAAGCTACTTTTTGGCTAACTTCTTATAGGAAGGTCTAGGAGCTCTGACAATGAACGTACGCGTCTTTCACTCTTCCCGAGGGACTTAGAAGAATTTTGTGATATTTTTTATTAAAATGGTGTATAAGGGTATATATATAAATATATTTTATGCACTGTATATGAGCTGGCGATTTCTAAGTCTGTGGTTCCGAGAGGGGGTAACCAGGCTCACTAATAAAGGTCAAGCCACTTGGCTGCCAGAATGCCCTGCTTCAGCACAGACCAGAAAGGCATTGTGATAAGCGTATCCCCGGTATAGTCAGGGGTTAATGGGAGTCGTCCCCGTCCCCCCAGTATACGGCCAGAACCATGGACCCGGTACTTGTGGTTCGGACTGTCTCCAACCAGCCATAATGTTGTGAGAGTGAAATTATGTCTAAGTCCAGCTTTGGTACATTAGAAGCAACTCTGAAACTTAACCTAAGCGTTTTTCGAAGCTACTTTTTGGCTAACTTCTTATAGGAAGGTCTAGGAGCTCTGAAAATGAACGTGCGCGTCTTTCACTCTTCCCGAGGGACTTAGAAGAATTTTGTGATATTTTTTATTAAAATGGTGTATAAGGGTATATATATAAATATATTTTATGCACTGTATATGAGCTGGCGATTTCTAAGTCTGTGGTTCCGAGAGGGGGTAACCAGGCTCACTAATAAAGGTCAAGCCACTTGGCTGCCAGAATGCCCTGCTTCAGCACAGACCAGAAAGGCATTGTGATAAGCATATCCCCGGTATAGTCAGGGGTTAATGGGAGTCGTCCCCGTCCCCCCAGTATACGGCCAGAACCATGGACCCGGTACTTGTGGTTCGGACTATCTCCAACCAGCCATAATGGTGTGAGAGTGAAATTATGTCTAAGTCCAGCTTTGGTACATTAGAAGCAACTCTGAAACTTAACCTAAGCGATTTTCAAAACTACTTTTTGGCTAACTTCTTATAGGAAGGTCTAGGAGCTCTGAAAATGAACGTGCGCGTCTTTCACTCTTCCCGAGGGACTTAGAAGAATTTTGTGATATTTTTTATTAAAATGGTGTATAAGGGTATATATATAAATATATTTTATGCACTGTATATGAGCTGGCGATTTCTAAGTCTGTGGTTCCGAGAGGGGGTAACCAGGCTCACTAATAAAGGTCAAGCCACTTGGCTGCCAGAATGCCCTGCTTCAGCACAGACCAGAAAGGCATTGTGATAAGCGTATCCCCGGTATAGTCAGGGGTTAATGGGAGTCGTCCCCGTCCCCCCAGTATACGGCCAGAACCATGGACCCGGTACTTGTGGTTCGGACTGTCTCCAACCAGCCATAATGTTGTGAGAGTGAAATTATGTCTAAGTCCAGCTTTGGTACATTAGAAGCAACTCTGAAACTTAACCTAAGCGTTTTTCGAAGCTACTTTTTGGCTAACTTCTTATAGGAAGGTCTAGGAGCTCTGAAAATGAACGTGCGCGTCTTTCACTCTTCCCGAGGGACTTAGAAGAATTTTGTGATATTTTTTATTAAATGGTGTATAAGGGTATATATATAAATATATTTTATGCACTGTATATGAGCTGGCGATTTCTAAGTCTGTGGTTCCGAGAGGGGGTAACCAGGCTCACTAATAAAGGTCAAGCCACTTGGCTGCCAGAATGCCCTGCTTCAGCACAGACCAGAAAGGCATTGTGATAAGCGTATCCCCGGTATAGTCAGGGGTTAATGGGAGTCGTCCCCGTCCCCCCAGTATACGGCCAGAACCATGGACCCTGTACTTGTGGTTCGGACTCTCTCCAACCAGCCATAATGTTGTGAGAGTGAAATTATGTCTAAGTCCAGCTTTGGTACATTAGAAGCAACTCTGAAACTTAACCTAAGCGTTTTTCGAAGCTACTTTTTGGCTAACTTCTTATAGGAAGGTCTAGGAGCTCTGAAAATGAACGTGCGCGTCTTTCACTCTTCCCGAGGGACTTAGAAGAATTTTGTGATCTTTTTTATTAAAATGGTGTATAAGGGTATATATATAAATATATTTTATGCACTGTATATGAGCTGGCGATTTCTAAGTCTGTGGTTCCGAGAGGGGGTAACCAGGCTCACTAATAAAGGTCAAGCCACTTGGCTGCCAGAATGCCCTGCTTCAGCACAGACCAGAAAGGCATTGTGATAAGCGTATCCCCGGTATAGTCAGGGGTTAATGGGAGTCGTCCCCGTCCCCCCAGTATACGGCCAGAACCATGGACCCGGTACTTGTGGTTCGGACTGTCTCCAACCAGCCATAATGTTGTGAGAGTGAAATTATGTCTAAGTCCAGCTTTGGTACATTAGAAGCAACTCTGAAACTTAACCTAAGCGTTTTTCGAAGCTACTTTTTGGCTAACTTCTTATAGGAAGGTCTAGGAGCTCTGAAAATGAACGTGCGCGTCTTTCACTCTTCCCGAGGGACTTAGAAGAATTTTGTGATATTTTTTATTAAAATGGTGTATAAGGGTATATATATATATATAAATATATTTTATGCACTGTATATGAGCTGGCGATTTCTAAGTCTGTGGTTCCGAGAGGGGGTAACCAGGCTCACTAATAAAGGTCAAGCCACTTGGCTGCCAGAATGCCCTGCTTCAGCACAGACCAGAAAGGCATTGTGATAAGCGTATCCCCGGTATAGTCAGGGGTTAATGGGAGTCGTCCCCGTCCCCCCAGTATACGGCCAGAACCATGGACCCGGTACTTGTGGTTCGGACTGTCTCCAACCAGCCATAATGTTGTGAGAGTGAAATTATGTCTAAGTCCAGCTTTGGTACATTAGAAGCAACTCTGAAACTTAACCTAAGCGTTTTTCGAAGCTACTTTTTGGCTAACTTCTTATAGGAAGGTCTAGGAGCTCTGAAAATGAACGTGCGCGTCTTTCACTCTTCCCGAGGGACTTAGAAGAATTTTGTGATATTTTTTATTAAATGGTGTATAAGGGTATATATATAAATATATTTTATGCACTGTATATGAGCTGGCGATTTCTAAGTCTGTGGTTCCGAGAGGGGGTAACCAGGCTCACTAATAAAGGTCAAGCCACTTGGCTGCCAGAATGCCCTGCTTCAGCACAGACCAGAAAGGCATTGTGATAAGCGTATCCCCGGTATAGTCAGGGGTTAATGGGAGTCGTCCCCGTCCCCCCAGTATACGGCCAGAACCATGGACCCGATACTTGTGTTTCGGACCCTCTCCAACCAGCCATAATGTTGTGAGAGTGAAATTATGTCTAAGTCCAGCTTTGGTACATTAGAAGCAACTATGGAACTTAACCTAAGCGTTTTTCGAAGCTACTTTTTGGCTAACTTCTTATAGGAAGGTCTAGGAGCTCTGAAAATGAACGTACGCGTCTTTCACTCTTCCCGAGGGACTTAGAAGAATTTTGTGATATTTTTTATTAAAATGGTGTATAAGGGTATATATATAAATATATTTTATGCACTGTATATGAGCTGGCGATTTCTAAGTCTGTGGTTCCGAGAGGGGGTAACCAGGCTCACTAATAAAGGTCAAGCCACTTGGCTGCCAGAATGCCCTGCTTCAGCACAGACCAGAAAGGCATTGTGATAAGCGTATCCCCGGTATAGTCAGGGGTTAATGGGAGTCGTCCCCGTCCCCCCAGTATACGGCCAGAACCATGGACCCGGTACTTGTGGTTCGGACTGTCTCCAACCAGCCATAATGTTGTGAGAGTGAAATTATGTCTAAGTCCAGCTTTGGTACATTAGAAGCAACTCTGAAACTTAACCTAAGCGTTTTTCGAAGCTACTTTTTGGCTAACTTCTTATAGGAAGGTCTAGGAGCTCTGAAAATGAACGTGCGCGTCTTTCACTCTTCCCGAGGGACTTAGAAGAATTTTGTGATATTTTTTATTAAAATGGTGTATAAGGGTATATATATAAATATATTTTATGCACTGTATATGAGCTGGCGATTTCTAAGTCTGTGGTTCCGAGAGGGGGTAACCAGGCTCACTAATAAAGGTCAAGCCACTTGGCTGCCAGAATGCCCTGCTTCAGCACAGACCAGAAAGGCATTGTGATAAGCATATCCCCGGTATAGTCAGGGGTTAATGGGAGTCGTCCCCGTCCCCCCAGTATACGGCCAGAACCATGGACCCGGTACTTGTGGTTCGGACTATCTCCAACCAGCCATAATGGTGTGAGAGTGAAATTATGTCTAAGTCCAGCTTTGGTACATTAGAAGCAACTCTGAAACTTAACCTAAGCGATTTTCAAAACTACTTTTTGGCTAACTTCTTATAGGAAGGTCTAGGAGCTCTGAAAATGAACGTGCGCGTCTTTCACTCTTCCCGAGGGACTTAGAAGAATTTTGTGATATTTTTTATTAAAATGGTGTATAAGGGTATATATATATATATAAATATATTTTATGCACTGTATATGAGCTGGCGATTTCTAAGTCTGTGGTTCCGAGAGGGGGTAACCAGGCTCACTAATAAAGGTCAAGCCACTTGGCTGCCAGAATGCCCTGCTTCAGCACAGACCAGAAAGGCATTGTGATAAGCGTATCCCCGGTATAGTCAGGGGTTAATGGGAGTCGTCCCCGTCCCCCCAGTATACGGCCAGAACCATGGACCCGGTACTTGTGGTTCGGACTGTCTCCAACCAGCCATAATGTTGTGAGAGTGAAATTATGTCTAAGTCCAGCTTTGGTACATTAGAAGCAACTCTGAAACTTAACCTAAGCGTTTTTCGAAGCTACTTTTTGGCTAACTTCTTATAGGAAGGTCTAGGAGCTCTGAAAATGAACGTGCGCGTCTTTCACTCTTCCCGAGGGACTTAGAAGAATTTTGTGATATTTTTTATTAAATGGTGTATAAGGGTATATATATAAATATATTTTATGCACTGTATATGAGCTGGCGATTTCTAAGTCTGTGGTTCCGAGAGGGGGTAACCAGGCTCACTAATAAAGGTCAAGCCACTTGGCTGCCAGAATGCCCTGCTTCAGCACAGACCAGAAAGGCATTGTGATAAGCGTATCCCCGGTATAGTCAGGGGTTAATGGGAGTCGTCCCCGTCCCCCCAGTATACGGCCAGAACCATGGACCCGATACTTGTGTTTCGGACCCTCTCCAACCAGCCATAATGTTGTGAGAGTGAAATTATGTCTAAGTCCAGCTTTGGTACATTAGAAGCAACTATGGAACTTAACCTAAGCGTTTTTCGAAGCTACTTTTTGGCTAACTTCTTATAGGAAGGTCTAGGAGCTCTGAAAATGAACGTACGCGTCTTTCACTCTTCCCGAGGGACTTAGAAGAATTTTGTGATATTTTTTATTAAAATGGTGTATAAGGGTATATATATAAATATATTTTATGCACTGTATATGAGCTGGCGATTTCTAAGTCTGTGGTTCCGAGAGGGGGTAACCAGGCTCACTAATAAAGGTCAAGCCACTTGGCTGCCAGAATGCCCTGCTTCAGCACAGACCAGAAAGGCATTGTGATAAGCGTATCCCCGGTATAGTCAGGGGTTAATGGGAGTCGTCCCCGTCCCCCCAGTATACGGCCAGAACCATGGACCCGGTACTTGTGGTTCGGACTGTCTCCAACCAGCCATAATGTTGTGAGAGTGAAATTATGTCTAAGTCCAGCTTTGGTACATTAGAAGCAACTCTGAAACTTAACCTAAGCGTTTTTCGAAGCTACTTTTTGGCTAACTTCTTATAGGAAGGTCTAGGAGCTCTGAAAATGAACGTGCGCGTCTTTCACTCTTCCCGAGGGACTTAGAAGAATTTTGTGATATTTTTTATTAAAATGGTGTATAAGGGTATATATATAAATATATTTTATGCACTGTATATGAGCTGGCGATTTCTAAGTCTGTGGTTCCGAGAGGGGGTAACCAGGCTCACTAATAAAGGTCAAGCCACTTGGCTGCCAGAATGCCCTGCTTCAGCACAGACCAGAAAGGCATTGTGATAAGCATATCCCCGGTATAGTCAGGGGTTAATGGGAGTCGTCCCCGTCCCCCCAGTATACGGCCAGAACCATGGACCCGGTACTTGTGGTTCGGACTATCTCCAACCAGCCATAATGGTGTGAGAGTGAAATTATGTCTAAGTCCAGCTTTGGTACATTAGAAGCAACTCTGAAACTTAACCTAAGCGATTTTCAAAACTACTTTTTGGCTAACTTCTTATAGGAAGGTCTAGGAGCTCTGAAAATGAACGTGCGCGTCTTTCACTCTTCCCGAGGGACTTAGAAGAATTTTGTGATATTTTTTATTAAAATGGTGTATAAGGGTATATATATATATATAAATATATTTTATGCACTGTATATGAGCTGGCGATTTCTAAGTCTGTGGTTCCGAGAGGGGGTAACCAGGCTCACTAATAAAGGTCAAGCCACTTGGCTGCCAGAATGCCCTGCTTCAGCACAGACCAGAAAGGCATTGTGATAAGCGTATCCCCGGTATAGTCAGGGGTTAATGGGAGTCGTCCCCGTCCCCCCAGTATACGGCCAGAACCATGGACCCGATACTTGTGTTTCGGACCCTCTCCAACCAGCCATAATGTTGTGAGAGTGAAATTATGTCTAAGTCCAGCTTTGGTACATTAGAAGCAACTATGGAACTTAACCTAAGCGTTTTTCGAAGCTACTTTTTGGCTAACTTCTTATAGGAAGGTCTAGGAGCTCTGAAAATCAACGTACGCGTCTTTCACTCTTCCCGAGGGACTTAGAAGAATTTTGTGATATTTTTTATTAAAATGGTGTATAAGGGTATATATATAAATATATTTTATGCACTGTATATGAGCTGGCGATTTCTAAGTCTGTGGTTCCGAGAGGGGGTAACCAGGCTCACTAATAAAGGTCAAGCCACTTGGCTGCCAGAATGCCCTGCTTCAGCACAGACCAGAAAGGCATTGTGATAAGCGTATCCCCGGTATAGTCAGGGGTTAATGGGAGTCGTCCCCGTCCCCCCAGTATACGGCCAGAACCATGGACCCGGTACTTGTGGTTCGGACTGTCTCCAACCAGCCATAATGTTGTGAGAGTGAAATTATGTCTAAGTCCAGCTTTGGTACATTAGAAGCAACTCTGAAACTTAACCTAAGCGTTTTTCGAAGCTACTTTTTGGCTAACTTCTTATAGGAAGGTCTAGGAGCTCTGAAAATGAACGTGCGCGTCTTTCACTCTTCCCGAGGGACTTAGAAGAATTTTGTGATATTTTTTATTAAAATGGTGTATAAGGGTATATATATAAATATATTTTATGCACTGTATATGAGCTGGCGATTTCTAAGTCTGTGGTTCCGAGAGGGGGTAACCAGGCTCACTAATAAAGGTCAAGCCACTTGGCTGCCAGAATGCCCTGCTTCAGCACAGACCAGAAAGGCATTGTGATAAGCATATCCCCGGTATAGTCAGGGGTTAATGGGAGTCGTCCCCGTCCCCCCAGTATACGGCCAGAACCATGGACCCGGTACTTGTGGTTCGGACTATCTCCAACCAGCCATAATGGTGTGAGAGTGAAATTATGTCTAAGTCCAGCTTTGGTACATTAGAAGCAACTCTGAAACTTAACCTAAGCGTTTTTCGAAGCTACTTTTTGGCTAACTTCTTATAGGAAGGTCTAGGAGCTCTGAAAATGAACGTGCGCGTCTTTCACTCTTCCCGAGGGACTTAGAAGAATTTTGTGATATTTTTTATTAAATGGTGTATAAGGGTATATATATAAATATATTTTATGCACTGTATATGAGCTGGCGATTTCTAAGTCTGTGGTTCCGAGAGGGGGTAACCAGGCTCACTAATAAAGGTCAAGCCACTTGGCTGCCAGAATGCCCTGCTTCAGCACAGACCAGAAAGGCATTGTGATAAGCGTATCCCCGGTATAGTCAGGGGTTAATGGGAGTCGTCCCCGTCCCCCCAGTATACGGCCAGAACCATGGACCCGATACTTGTGTTTCGGACCCTCTCCAACCAGCCATAATGTTGTGAGAGTGAAATTATGTCTAAGTCCAGCTTTGGTACATTAGAAGCAACTATGGAACTTAACCTAAGCGTTTTTCGAAGCTACTTTTTGGCTAACTTCTTATAGGAAGGTCTAGGAGCTCTGAAAATGAACGTACGCGTCTTTCACTCTTCCCGAGGGACTTAGAAGAATTTTGTGATATTTTTTATTAAAATGGTGTATAAGGGTATATATATAAATATATTTTATGCACTGTATATGAGCTGGCGATTTCTAAGTCTGTGGTTCCGAGAGGGGGTAACCAGGCTCACTAATAAAGGTCAAGCCACTTGGCTGCCAGAATGCCCTGCTTCAGCACAGACCAGAAAGGCATTGTGATAAGCGTATCCCCGGTATAGTCAGGGGTTAATGGGAGTCGTCCCCGTCCCCCCAGTATACGGCCAGAACCATGGACCCGGTACTTGTGGTTCGGACTGTCTCCAACCAGCCATAATGTTGTGAGAGTGAAATTATGTCTAAGTCCAGCTTTGGTACATTAGAAGCAACTCTGAAACTTAACCTAAGCGTTTTTCGAAGCTACTTTTTGGCTAACTTCTTATAGGAAGGTCTAGGAGCTCTGAAAATGAACGTGCGCGTCTTTCACTCTTCCCGAGGGACTTAGAAGAATTTTGTGATATTTTTTATTAAAATGGTGTATAAGGGTATATATATAAATATATTTTATGCACTGTATATGAGCTGGCGATTTCTAAGTCTGTGGTTCCGAGAGGGGGTAACCAGGCTCACTAATAAAGGTCAAGCCACTTGGCTGCCAGAATGCCCTGCTTCAGCACAGACCAGAAAGGCATTGTGATAAGCATATCCCCGGTATAGTCAGGGGTTAATGGGAGTCGTCCCCGTCCCCCCAGTATACGGCCAGAACCATGGACCCGGTACTTGTGGTTCGGACTATCTCCAACCAGCCATAATGGTGTGAGAGTGAAATTATGTCTAAGTCCAGCTTTGGTACATTAGAAGCAACTCTGAAACTTAACCTAAGCGATTTTCAAAACTACTTTTTGGCTAACTTCTTATAGGAAGGTCTAGGAGCTCTGAAAATGAACGTGCGCGTCTTTCACTCTTCCCGAGGGACTTAGAAGAATTTTGTGATATTTTTTATTAAAATGGTGTATAAGGGTATATATATATATATAAATATATTTTATGCACTGTATATGAGCTGGCGATTTCTAAGTCTGTGGTTCCGAGAGGGGGTAACCAGGCTCACTAATAAAGGTCAAGCCACTTGGCTGCCAGAATGCCCTGCTTCAGCACAGACCAGAAAGGCATTGTGATAAGCGTATCCCCGGTATAGTCAGGGGTTAATGGGAGTCGTCCCCGTCCCCCCAGTATACGGCCAGAACCATGGACCCGGTACTTGTGGTTCGGACTGTCTCCAACCAGCCATAATGTTGTGAGAGTGAAATTATGTCTAAGTCCAGCTTTGGTACATTAGAAGCAACTCTGAAACTTAACCTAAGCGTTTTTCGAAGCTACTTTTTGGCTAACTTCTTATAGGAAGGTCTAGGAGCTCTGAAAATGAACGTGCGCGTCTTTCACTCTTCCCGAGGGACTTAGAAGAATTTTGTGATATTTTTTATTAAATGGTGTATAAGGGTATATATATATAAATATATTTTATGCACTGTATATGAGCTGGCGATTTCTAAGTCTGTGGTTCCGAGAGGGGGTAACCAGGCTCACTAATAAAGGTCAAGCCACTTGGCTGCCAGAATGCCCTGCTTCAGCACAGACCAGAAAGGCATTGTGATAAGCGTATCCCCGGTATAGTCAGGGGTTAATGGGAGTCGTCCCCGTCCCCCCAGTATACGGCCAGAACCATGGACCCGATACTTGTGTTTCGGACCCTCTCCAACCAGCCATAATGTTGTGAGAGTGAAATTATGTCTAAGTCCAGCTTTGGTACATTAGAAGCAACTATGGAACTTAACCTAAGCGTTTTTCGAAGCTACTTTTTGGCTAACTTCTTATAGGAAGGTCTAGGAGCTCTGAAAATGAACGTACGCGTCTTTCACTCTTCCCGAGGGACTTAGAAGAATTTTGTGATATTTTTTATTAAAATGGTGTATAAGGGTATATATATAAATATATTTTATGCACTGTATATGAGCTGGCGATTTCTAAGTCTGTGGTTCCGAGAGGGGGTAACCAGGCTCACTAATAAAGGTCAAGCCACTTGGCTGCCAGAATGCCCTGCTTCAGCACAGACCAGAAAGGCATTGTGATAAGCGTATCCCCGGTATAGTCAGGGGTTAATGGGAGTCGTCCCCGTCCCCCCAGTATACGGCCAGAACCATGGACCCGGTACTTGTGGTTCGGACTGTCTCCAACCAGCCATAATGTTGTGAGAATGAAATTATGTCTAAGTCCAGCTTTGGTACATTAGAAGCAACTCTGAAACTTAACCTAAGCGTTTTTCGAAGCTACTTTTTGGCTAACTTCTTATAGGAAGGTCTAGGAGCTCTGAAAATGAACGTGCGCGTCTTTCACTCTTCCCGAGGGACTTAGAAGAATTTTGTGATATTTTTTATTAAAATGGTGTATAAGGGTATATATATAAATATATTTTATGCACTGTATATGAGCTGGCGATTTCTAAGTCTGTGGTTCCGAGAGGGGGTAACCAGGCTCACTAATAAAGGTCAAGCCACTTGGCTGCCAGAATGCCCTGCTTCAGCACAGACCAGAAAGGCATTGTGATAAGCATATCCCCGGTATAGTCAGGGGTTAATGGGAGTCGTCCCCGTCCCCCCAGTATACGGCCAGAACCATGGACCCGGTACTTGTGGTTCGGACTATCTCCAACCAGCCATAATGGTGTGAGAGTGAAATTATGTCTAAGTCCAGCTTTGGTACATTAGAAGCAACTCTGAAACTTAACCTAAGCGATTTTCAAAACTACTTTTTGGCTAACTTCTTATAGGAAGGTCTAGGAGCTCTGAAAATGAACGTGCGCGTCTTTCACTCTTCCCGAGGGACTTAGAAGAATTTTGTGATATTTTTTATTAAAATGGTGTATAAGGGTATATATATAAATATATTTTATGCACTGTATATGAGCTGGCGATTTCTAAGTCTGTGGTTCCGAGAGGGGGTAACCAGGCTCACTAATAAAGGTCAAGCCACTTGGCTGCCAGAATGCCCTGCTTCAGCACAGACCAGAAAGGCATTGTGATAAGCGTATCCCCGGTATAGTCAGGGGTTAATGGGAGTCGTCCCTGTCCCCCCAGTATACGGCCAGAACCATGGACCCGGTACTTGTGGTTCGGACTGTCTCCAACCAGCCATAATATTGTGAGAGTGAAATTATGTCTTAAGTCCAGCTTGGTACATTAGAAGCAACTCTGAAACTTAACCTAAGCGTTTTTCGAAGCTACTTTTTGGCTAACTTCTTATAGGAAGGTCTAGGAGCTCTGAAAATGAACGTGCGCGTCTTTCACTCTTCCCGAGGGACTTAGAAGAATTTTGTGATATTTTTTATTAAAATGGTGTATAAGGGTATATATATATAAATATATTTTATGCACTGTATATGAGCTGGCGATTTCTAAGTCTGTGGTTCCGAGAGGGGGTAACCAGGCTCACTAATAAAGGTCAAGCCACTTGGCTGCCAGAATGCCCTGCTTCAGCACAGACCAGAAAGGCATTGTGATAAGCGTATCCCCGGTATAGTCAGGGGTTAATGGGAGTCGTCCCCGTCCCCCCAGTATACGGCCAGAACCATGGACCCGGTACTTGTGGTTCGGACTGTCTCCAACCAGCCATAATGTTGTGAGAGTGAAATTATGTCTAAGTCCAGCTTTGGTACATTAGAAGCAACTCTGAAACTTAACCTAAGCGTTTTTCGAAGCTACTTTTTGGCTAACTTCTTATAGGAAGGTCTAGGAGCTCTGAAAATGAACGTGCGCGTCTTTCACTCTTCCCGAGGGACTTAGAAGAATTTTGTGATATTTTTTATTAAATGGTGTATAAGGGTATATATATAAATATATTTTATGCACTGTATATGAGCTGGCGATTTCTAAGTCTGTGGTTCCGAGAGGGGGTAACCAGGCTCACTAATAAAGGTCAAGCCACTTGGCTGCCAGAATGCCCTGCTTCAGCACAGACCAGAAAGGCATTGTGATAAGCATATCCCCGGTATAGTCAGGGGTTAATGGGAGTCGTCCCCGTCCCCCCAGTATACGGCCAGAACCATGGACCCGGTACTTGTGGTTCGGACTATCTCCAACCAGCCATAATGGTGTGAGAGTGAAATTATGTCTAAGTCCAGCTTTGGTACATTAGAAGCAACTCTGAAACTTAACCTAAGCGATTTTCAAAACTACTTTTTGGCTAACTTCTTATAGGAAGGTCTAGGAGCTCTGAAAATGAACGTGCGCGTCTTTCACTCTTCCCGAGGGACTTAGAAGAATTTTGTGATATTTTTTATTAAAATGGTGTATAAGGGTATATATATATATATATATAAATATATTTTATGCACTGTATATGAGCTGGCGATTTCTAAGTCTGTGGTTCCGAGAGGGGGTAACCAGGCTCACTAATAAAGGTCAAGCCACTTGGCTGCCAGAATGCCCTGCTTCAGCACAGACCAGAAAGGCATTGTGATAAGCGTATCCCCGGTATAGTCAGGGGTTAATGGGAGTCGTCCCCGTCCCCCCAGTATACGGCCAGAACCATGGACCCGGTACTTGTGGTTCGGACTGTCTCCAACCAGCCATAATGTTGTGAGAGTGAAATTATGTCTAAGTCCAGCTTTGGTACATTAGAAGCAACTCTGAAACTTAACCTAAGCGTTTTTCGAAGCTACTTTTTGGCTAACTTCTTATAGGAAGGTCTAGGAGCTCTGAAAATGAACGTACGCGTCTTTCACTCTTCCCGAGGGACTTAGAAGAATTTTGTGATATTTTTTATTAAAATGGTGTATAAGGGTATATATATAAATATATTTTATGCACTGTATATGAGCTGGCGATTTCTAAGTCTGTGGTTCCGAGAGGGGGTAACCAGGCTCACTAATAAAGGTCAAGCCACTTGGCTGCCAGAATGCCCTGCTTCAGCACAGACCAGAAAGGCATTGTGATAAGCGTATCCCCGGTATAGTCAGGGGTTAATGGGAGTCGTCCCCGTCCCCCCAGTATACGGCCAGAACCATGGACCCGATACTTGTGTTTCGGACCCTCTCCAACCAGCCATAATGTTGTGAGAGTGAAATTATGTCTAAGTCCAGCTTTGGTACATTAGAAGCAACTATGGAACTTAACCTAAGCGTTTTTCGAAGCTACTTTTTGGCTAACTTCTTATAGGAAGGTCTAGGAGCTCTGAAAATGAACGTACGCGTCTTTCACTCTTCCCGAGGGACTTAGAAGAATTTTGTGATATTTTTTATTAAAATGGTGTATAAGGGTATATATATAAATATATTTTATGCACTGTATATGAGCTGGCGATTTCTAAGTCTGTGGTTCCGAGAGGGGGTAACCAGGCTCACTAATAAAGGTCAAGCCACTTGGCTGCCAGAATGCCCTGCTTCAGCACAGACCAGAAAGGCATTGTGATAAGCGTATCCCCGGTATAGTCAGGGGTTAATGGGAGTCGTCCCCGTCCCCCCAGTATACGGCCAGAACCATGGACCCGGTACTTGTGGTTCGGACTGTCTCCAACCAGCCATAATGTTGTGAGAGTGAAATTATGTCTAAGTCCAGCTTTGGTACATTAGAAGCAACTCTGAAACTTAACCTAAGCGTTTTTCGAAGCTACTTTTTGGCTAACTTCTTATAGGAAGGTCTAGGAGCTCTGAAAATGAACGTGCGCGTCTTTCACTCTTCCCGAGGGACTTAGAAGAATTTTGTGATATTTTTTATTAAAATGGTGTATAAGGGTATATATATAAATATATTTTATGCACTGTATATGAGCTGGCGATTTCTAAGTCTGTGGTTCCGAGAGGGGGTAACCAGGCTCACTAATAAAGGTCAAGCCACTTGGCTGCCAGAATGCCCTGCTTCAGCACAGACCAGAAAGGCATTGTGATAAGCATATCCCCGGTATAGTCAGGGGTTAATGGGAGTCGTCCCCGTCCCCCCAGTATACGGCCAGAACCATGGACCCGGTACTTGTGGTTCGGACTATCTCCAACCAGCCATAATGGTGTGAGAGTGAAATTATGTCTAAGTCCAGCTTTGGTACATTAGAAGCAACTCTGAAACTTAACCTAAGCGTTTTTCGAAGCTACTTTTTGGCTAACTTCTTATAGGAAGGTCTAGGAGCTCTGAAAATGAACGTGCGCGTCTTTCACTCTTCCCGAGGGACTTAGAAGAATTTTGTGATATTTTTTATTAAAATGGTGTATAAGGGTATATATATAAATATATTTTATGCACTGTATATGAGCTGGCGATTTCTAAGTCTGTGGTTCCGAGAGGGGGTAACCAGGCTCACTAATAAAGGTCAAGCCACTTGGCTGCCAGAATGCCCTGCTTCAGCACAGACCAGAAAGGCATTGTGATAAGCATATCCCCGGTATAGTCAGGGGTTAATGGGAGTCGTCCCCGTCCCCCCAGTATACGGCCAGAACCATGGACCCGGTACTTGTGGTTCGGACTATCTCCAACCAGCCATAATGGTGTGAGAGTGAAATTATGTCTAAGTCCAGCTTTGGTACATTAGAAGCAACTCTGAAACTTAACCTAAGCGATTTTCAAAACTACTTTTTGGCTAACTTCTTATAGGAAGGTCTAGGAGCTCTGAAAATGAACGTGCGCGTCTTTCACTCTTCCCGAGGGACTTAGAAGAATTTTGTGATATTTTTTATTAAAATGGTGTATAAGGGTATATATATATAAATATATTTTATGCACTGTATATGAGCTGGCGATTTCTAAGTCTGTGGTTCCGAGAGGGGGTAACCAGGCTCACTAATAAAGGTCAAGCCACTTGGCTGCCAGAATGCCCTGCTTCAGCACAGACCAGAAAGGCATTGTGATAAGCGTATCCCCGGTATAGTCAGGGGTTAATGGGAGTCGTCCCCGTCCCCCCAGTATACGGCCAGAACCATGGACCCGGTACTTGTGGTTCGGACTGTCTCCAACCAGCCATAATGTTGTGAGAGTGAAATTATGTCTAAGTCCAGCTTTGGTACATTAGAAGCAACTCTGAAACTTAACCTAAGCGTTTTTCGAAGCTACTTTTTGGCTAACTTCTTATAGGAAGGTCTAGGAGCTCTGAAAATGAACGTGCGCGTCTTTCACTCTTCCCGAGGGACTTAGAAGAATTTTGTGATATTTTTTATTAAAATGGTGTATAAGGGTATATATATATAAATATATTTTATGCACTGTATATGAGCTGGCGATTTCTAAGTCTGTGGTTCCGAGAGGGGGTAACCAGGCTCACTAATAAAGGTCAAGCCACTTGGCTGCCAGAATGCCCTGCTTCAGCACAGACCAGAAAGGCATTGTGATAAGCGTATCCCCGGTATAGTCAGGGGTTAATGGGAGTCGTCCCCGTCCCCCCAGTATACGGCCAGAACCATGGACCCGGTACTTGTGGTTCGGACTGTCTCCAACCAGCCATAATGTTGTGAGAGTGAAATTATGTCTAAGTCCAGCTTTGGTACATTAGAAGCAACTCTGAAACTTAACCTAAGCGTTTTTCGAAGCTACTTTTTGGCTAACTTCTTATAGGAAGGTCTAGGAGCTCTGAAAATGAACGTGCGCGTCTTTCACTCTTCCCGAGGGACTTAGAAGAATTTTGTGATATTTTTTATTAAATGGTGTATAAGGGTATATATATAAATATATTTTATGCACTGTATATGAGCTGGCGATTTCTAAGTCTGTGGTTCCGAGAGGGGGTAACCAGGCTCACTAATAAAGGTCAAGCCACTTGGCTGCCAGAATGCCCTGCTTCAGCACAGACCAGAAAGGCATTGTGATAAGCGTATCCCCGGTATAGTCAGGGGTTAATGGGAGTCGTCCCCGTCCCCCCAGTATACGGCCAGAACCATGGACCCGATACTTGTGTTTCGGACCCTCTCCAACCAGCCATAATGTTGTGAGAGTGAAATTATGTCTAAGTCCAGCTTTGGTACATTAGAAGCAACTATGGAACTTAACCTAAGCGTTTTTCGAAGCTACTTTTTGGCTAACTTCTTATAGGAAGGTCTAGGAGCTCTGAAAATGAACGTACGCGTCTTTCACTCTTCCCGAGGGACTTAGAAGAATTTTGTGATATTTTTTATTAAAATGGTGTATAAGGGTATATATATAAATATATTTTATGCACTGTATATGAGCTGGCGATTTCTAAGTCTGTGGTTCCGAGAGGGGGTAACCAGGCTCACTAATAAAGGTCAAGCCACTTGGCTGCCAGAATGCCCTGCTTCAGCACAGACCAGAAAGGCATTGTGATAAGCGTATCCCCGGTATAGTCAGGGGTTAATGGGAGTCGTCCCCGTCCCCCCAGTATACGGCCAGAACCATGGACCCGGTACTTGTGGTTCGGACTGTCTCCAACCAGCCATAATGTTGTGAGAGTGAAATTATGTCTAAGTCCAGCTTTGGTACATTAGAAGCAACTCTGAAACTTAACCTAAGCGTTTTTCGAAGCTACTTTTTGGCTAACTTCTTATAGGAAGGTCTAGGAGCTCTGAAAATGAACGTGCGCGTCTTTCACTCTTCCCGAGGGACTTAGAAGAATTTTGTGATATTTTTTATTAAATGGTGTATAAGGGTATATATATAAATATATTTTATGCACTGTATATGAGCTGGCGATTTCTAAGTCTGTGGTTCCGAGAGGGGGTAACCAGGCTCACTAATAAAGGTCAAGCCACTTGGCTGCCAGAATGCCCTGCTTCAGCACAGACCAGAAAGGCATTGTGATAAGCGTATCCCCGGTATAGTCAGGGGTTAATGGGAGTCGTCCCCGTCCCCCCAGTATACGGCCAGAACCATGGACCCGGTACTTGTGGTTCGGACTATCTCCAACCAGCCATAATGGTGTGAGAGTGAAATTATGTCTAAGTCCAGCTTTGGTACATTAGAAGCAACTCTGAAACTTAACCTAAGCGATTTTCAAAACTACTTTTTGGCTAACTTCTTATAGGAAGGTCTAGGAGCTCTGAAAATGAACGTACGCGTCTTTCACTCTTCCCGAGGGACTTAGAAGAATTTTGTGATATTTTTTATTAAAATGGTGTATAAGGGTATATATATAAATATATTTTATGCACTGTATATGAGCTGACGATTTCTAAGTCTGTGGTTCCGAGAGGGGGTAACCAGGCTCACTAATAAAGGTCAAGCCACTTGGCTGCCAGAATGCCCTGCTTCAGCACAGACCAGAAAGGCATTGTGATAAGCGTATCCCCGGTATAGTCAGGGGTTAATGGGAGTCGTCCCCGTCCCCCCAGTATACGGCCAGAACCATGGACCCGGTACTTGTGGTTCGGACTGTCTCCAACCAGCCATAATGTTGTGAGAGTGAAATTATGTCTAAGTCCAGCTTGGTACATTAGAAGCAACTCTGAAACTTAACCTAAGCGTTTTTCGAAGCTACTTTTTGGCTAACTTCTTATAGGAAGGTCTAGGAGCTCTGAAAATGAACGTGCGCGTCTTTCACTCTTCCCGAGGGACTTAGAAGAATTTTGTGATATTTTTTATTAAAATGGTGTATAAGGGTATATATATATAAATATATTTTATGCACTGTATATGAGCTGGCGATTTCTAAGTCTGTGGTTCCGAGAGGGGGTAACCAGGCTCACTAATAAAGGTCAAGCCACTTGGCTGCCAGAATGCCCTGCTTCAGCACAGACCAGAAAGGCATTGTGATAAGCGTATCCCCGGTATAGTCAGGGGTTAATGGGAGTCGTCCCCGTCCCCCCAGTATACGGCCAGAACCATGGACCCGATACTTGTGTTTCGGACCCTCTCCAACCAGCCATAATGTTGTGAGAGTGAAATTATGTCTAAGTCCAGCTTTGGTACATTAGAAGCAACTATGGAACTTAACCTAAGCGTTTTTCGAAGCTACTTTTTGGCTAACTTCTTATAGGAAGGTCTAGGAGCTCTGAAAATGAACGTACGCGTCTTTCACTCTTCCCGAGGGACTTAGAAGAATTTTGTGATATTTTTTATTAAAATGGTGTATAAGGGTATATATATAAATATATTTTATGCACTGTATATGAGCTGGCGATTTCTAAGTCTGTGGTTCCGAGAGGGGGTAACCAGGCTCACTAATAAAGGTCAAGCCACTTGGCTGCCAGAATGCCCTGCTTCAGCACAGACCAGAAAGGCATTGTGATAAGCGTATCCCCGGTATAGTCAGGGGTTAATGGGAGTCGTCCCCGTCCCCCCAGTATACGGCCAGAACCATGGACCCGGTACTTGTGGTTCGGACTGTCTCCAACCAGCCATAATGTTGTGAGAGTGAAATTATGTCTAAGTCCAGCTTTGGTACATTAGAAGCAACTCTGAAACTTAACCTAAGCGTTTTTCGAAGCTACTTTTTGGCTAACTTCTTATAGGAAGGTCTAGGAGCTCTGAAAATGAACGTGCGCGTCTTTCACTCTTCCCGAGGGACTTAGAAGAATTTTGTGATATTTTTTATTAAAATGGTGTATAAGGGTATATATATAAATATATTTTATGCACTGTATATGAGCTGGCGATTTCTAAGTCTGTGGTTCCGAGAGGGGGTAACCAGGCTCACTAATAAAGGTCAAGCCACTTGGCTGCCAGAATGCCCTGCTTCAGCACAGACCAGAAAGGCATTGTGATAAGCATATCCCCGGTATAGTCAGGGGTTAATGGGAGTCGTCCCCGTCCCCCCAGTATACGGCCAGAACCATGGACCCGGTACTTGTGGTTCGGACTATCTCCAACCAGCCATAATGGTGTGAGAGTGAAATTATGTCTAAGTCCAGCTTTGGTACATTAGAAGCAACTCTGAAACTTAACCTAAGCGATTTTCAAAACTACTTTTTGGCTAACTTCTTATAGGAAGGTCTAGGAGCTCTGAAAATGAACGTGCGCGTCTTTCACTCTTCCCGAGGGACTTAGAAGAATTTTGTGATATTTTTTATTAAAATGGTGTATAAGGGTATATATATAAATATATTTTATGCACTGTATATGAGCTGGCGATTTCTAAGTCTGTGGTTCCGAGAGGGGGTAACCAGGCTCACTAATAAAGGTCAAGCCACTTGGCTGCCAGAATGCCCTGCTTCAGCACAGACCAGAAAGGCATTGTGATAAGCGTATCCCCGGTATAGTCAGGGGTTAATGGGAGTCGTCCCTGTCCCCCCAGTATACGGCCAGAACCATGGACCCGGTACTTGTGGTTCGGACTGTCTCCAACCAGCCATAATGTTGTGAGAGTGAAATTATGTCTAAGTCCAGCTTGGTACATTAGAAGCAACTCTGAAACTTAACCTAAGCGTTTTTCGAAGCTACTTTTTGGCTAACTTCTTATAGGAAGGTCTAGGAGCTCTGTAAATGAACGTGCGCGTCTTTCACTCTTCCCGAGGGACTTAGAAGAATTTTGTGATCTTTTTTATTAAAATGGTGTATAAGGGTATATATATATAAATATATTTTATGCACTGTATATGAGCTGGCGATTTCTAAGTCTGTGGTTCCGAGAGGGGGTAACCAGGCTCACTAATAAAGGTCAAGCCACTTGGCTGCCAGAATGCCCTGCTTCAGCACAGACCAGAAAGGCATTACCGCTGAACCTAAAAATGGGTAGAAAGTACTTTTTCTCCCTTCCTGTTAATGCCACAGACTTCGCCTTTACAGGGCACACGTTTTCTATCTTCCCCGCTTCAGCCCATGAAATATTGAGCTTCAAATGTGTTGTTAACATTGTGTAAAAAAGTTGCTCACAGCTGTTCTAGGAACACATTGTGAAATCGCGTATATCTTTGCTTCTACACATAGCAATGTATTGTGCTTTGCTTTACACACCATTCTACAGTGAAGAGGAGAGAATTCATCAAGTTTAATAAGCAAAAACACTGTATAAGTCGAATTTCAGCATTATTGTGTGACCGGGAAAACCACAGTCACAAGCCGAGATGCAGTTCCATAGAAACTTGCCATTTTACCGCTGAACCTAAAAATGGGTAGAAAGTACTTTTTCTCCCTTCCTGTTAATGCCACAGACTTCGCCTTTACAGGGCACACGTTTTCTATCTTCCCCGCTTCAGCCCATGAAATATTGAGCTTCAAATGTGTTGTTAACATTGTGTAAAAAAGTTGCTCACAGCTGTTCTAGGAACACATTGTGAAATCGCGTATATCTTTGCTTCTACACATAGGAATGTATTGTGCTTTGCTTTACACACTATTCTACAGTCAAGAGGAGAGAATTCATCAAGTTTAATAAGCACAAACACTGTATAAGTCGAATTTCAGCATTTTTGTGTGACCGGGAAAACCACAGTCACAAGCCGAGATGCAGTTCCATAGAAACTTGCCATTTTACCGCTGAACCTAAAAATGGGTAGAATGTACTTTTTCTCCCTTCCTGTTAATGCCACAGACTTCGCCTTTACAGGACACACGTTTTCTATCTTCCCCGCTTCAGCCCATGAAATATTGAGCTTCAAATGTGTTGTTAACATTGTGTAAAAAAGTTGCTCACAGCTGTTCTAGGAACACATTGTGAAATCGCGTATATCTTTTCTTCTACACATAGGAATGTATTGTGCTTTGCTTAACACACTATTCTACAGTCAAGAGGAGAGAATTCATCAAGTTTAATAAGCAAAAACACTGTATAAGTCGAATTTCAGCATTTTTGTGTGACCGGGAAAACCACAGTCACAAGACGAGATGCAGTTCCATAGAAACTTGCCATTTTACCGCTGAACCTAAAAATGGGTAGAAAGTACTTTTTCTCCCTTCCTGTTAATGCCACAGACTTCGCCTTTACAGGGCACACGTTTTCTATCTTCCCCGCTTCAGCCCATGAAATATTGAGATTCAAATGTGTTGTTAACGTTGTGTAAAAAAGTTGCTCACAGCTGTTCTAGGAACACATTGTGAAATCGCGTATATCTTTTCTTCTACACATAGGAATGTATTGTGCTTTGCTTTACACACTATTCTACAGTCAAGAGGAGAGAATTCATCAAGTTTAATAAGCAAAAACTCTGTATAAGTCGAATTTCAGCATTTTTGTGTGACCGGGAAAATCACAGTCACAAGACGAGATGCAGTTCCATAGAAACTTGCCGTTTTACAGCTGAACCTAAAAATGGGTAGAAAGTACTTTTTCTCCCTTCCTGTTAATGCCACAGACTTCGCCTTTACAGGGCACACGTTTTCTATCTTCCCCGCTTCAGCCCATGAAAAATTGAGCTTCAAATGTGTTGTTAACATTGTGTAAAAAAGTTGCTCACAGCTGTTCTAGGAACACATTGTGAAATCGCGTATATCTTTGCTTCTACACATAGGAATGTATTGTGCTTTGCTTTACACACTATTCTACAGTCAAGAGGAGAGAATTCATCAAGTTTAATAAGCAAAAACACTGTATAAGTCGAATTTCAGCATTTTTGTGTGACCGGGAAAACCACAGTCACAAGCCGAGATGCAGTTCCATAGAAACTTGCCATTTTACCGCTGAACCTAAAAATGGGTAGAAAGTACTTTTTCTCCCTTCCTGTTAATGCCACAGACTTCGCCTTTACAGGGCACACGTTTTCTATCTTCCCCGCTTCAGCCCATGAAATATTGAGCTTCAAATCTGTTGTTAACGTGGTGTAAAAAAGTTGCTCACAGCTGTTCTAGGAACACATTGTGAAATCGCGTATATCTTTGCTTCTACACATAGCAATGTATTGTGCTTTGCTTTACACACTATTCTACAGTCAAGAGGAGAGAATTCATCAAGTTTAATAAGCACAAACACTGTATAAGTCGAATTTCAGCATTTTTGTGTGACCGGGAAAACAACAGTCACAAGCCGAGATGCAGTTCCATAGAAACTTGCCATTTTACCGCTGAACCTAAAAATGGGTAGAAAGTACTTTTTCTCCCTTCCTGTTAATGCCACAGACTTCGCCTTTACAGGGCACACGTTTTCTATCTTCCCCGCTTCAGCCCATGAAATATTGAGCTTCAAATGTGTTGTTAACATTGTGTAAAAAAGTTGCTCACAGCTGTTCTAGGAACACATTGTGAAATCGCGTATATCTTTGCTTCTACACATAGGAATGTATTGTGCTTTGCTTTACACACTATTCTACAGTCAAGAGGAGAGAATTCATCAAGTTTAATAAGCACAAACACTGTATAAGTCGAATTTCAGCATTTTTGTGTGACCGGGAAAACCACAGTCACAAGCCGAGATGCAGTTCCATAGAAACTTGCCATTTTACCGCTGAACCTAAAAATGGGTAGAAAGTACTTTTTCTCCCTTCCTGTTAATGCCACAGACTTCGCCTTTACAGGGCACACGTTTTCTATCTTCCCCGCTTCAGCCCATGAAATATTGAGCTTCAAATGTGTTGTTAACATTGTGTAAAAAAGTTGCTCACAGCTGTTCTAGGAACACATTGTGAAATCGCGTATATCTTTTCTTCTACACATACTGTAGGAATGTATTGTGCTTTGCTTAACACACTATTCTACAGTCAAGAGGAGAGAATTCATCAAGTTTAATAAGCAAAAACACTGTATAAGTCGAATTTCAGCATTTTTGTGTGACCGGGAAAACCACAGTCACAAGACGAGATGCAGTTCCATAGAAACTTGCCATTTTACCGCTGAACCTAAAAATGGGTAGAAAGTACTTTTTCTCCCTTCCTGTTAATGCCACAGACTTCGCCTTTACAGGGCACACGTTTTCTATCTTCCCCGCTTCAGCCCATGAAATATTGAGCTTCAAATGTGTTGTTAACATTGTGTAAAAAAGTTGCTCACAGCTGTTCTAGGAACACATTGTGAAATCGCGTATATCTTTTCTTCTACACATAGGAATGTATTGTGCTTTGCTTTACACACTATTCTACAGTCAAGAGGAGAGAATTCATCAAGTTTAATAAGCAAAAACACTGTATAAGTCGAATTTCAGCATTTTTGTGTGACCGGGAAAACCACAGTCACAAGCCGAGATGCAGTTCCATAGAAACTTGCCGTTTTACCGCTGAACCTAAAAATGGGTAGAAAGTACTTTTTCTCCCTTCCTGTTAATGCCACAGACTTCGCCTTTACAGGGCACACGTTTTCTATCTTCCCCGCTTCAGCCCATGAAATATTGAGCTTCAAATGTGTTGTTAACATTGTGTAAAAAAGTTGCTCACAGCTGTTCTAGGAACACATTGTGAAATCGCGTATATCTTTGCTTCTACACATAGGAATGTATTGTGCTTTGCTTTACACACTATTCTACAGTCAAGAGGAGAGAATTCATCAAGTTTAATAAGCAAAAACACTGTATTAGTCGAATTTCAGCATTTTTGTGTGACCGGGAAAACCACAGTCACAAGCCGAGATGCAGTTCCATAGAAACTTGCCATTTTACCGCTGAACCTAAAAATGGGTAGAAAGTACTTTTTCTCCCTTCCTGTTAATGCCACAGACTTCGCCTTTACAGGGCACACGTTTTCTATCTTCCCCGCTTCAGCCCATGAAATATTGAGCTTCAAATGTGTTGTTAACATTGTGTAAATAAGTTGCTCACAGCTGTTCTAGGAACACATTGTGAAATCGCGTATATCTTTGCTTCTACACATAGGAATGTATTGTGCTTTGCTTTACACACTATTCTACAGTCAAGAGGAGAGAATTCATCAAGTTTAATAAGCACAAACACTGTATAAGTCGAATTTCAGCATTTTTGTGTGACCGGGAAAACCACAGTCACAAGCCGAGATGCAGTTCCATAGAAACTTGCCATTTTACCGCTGAACCTAAAAATGGGTAGAAAGTACTTTTTCTCCCTTCCTGTTAATGCCACAGACTTCGCCTTTACAGGGCACACGTTTTCTATCTTCCCCGCTTCAGCCCATGAAATATTGAGCTTCAAATGTGTTGTTAACATTGTGTAAAAAAGTTGCTCACAGCTGTTCTAGGAACACATTGTGAAATCGCGTATATCTTTTCTTCTACACATAGGAATGTATTGTGCTTTGCTTAACACACTATTCTACAGTCAAGAGGAGAGAATTCATCAAGTTTAATAAGCAAAAACACTGTATAAGTCGAATTTCAGCATTTTTGTGTGACCGGGAAAACCACAGTCACAAGACGAGATGCAGTTCCATAGAAACTTGCCATTTTACCGCTGAACCTAAAAATGGGTAGAAAGTACTTTTTCTCCCTTCCTGTTAATGCCACAGACTTCGCCTTTACAGGGCACACGTTTTCTATCTTCCCCGCTTCAGCCCATGAAATATTGAGCTTCAAATGTGTTGTTAACATTGTGTAAAAAAGTTGCTCACAGCTGTTCTAGGAACACATTGTGAAATCGCGTATATCTTTTCTTCTACACATAGGAATGTATTGTGCTTTGCTTTACACACTATTCTACAGTCAAGAGGAGAGAATTCATCAAGTTTAATAAGCAAAAACACTGTATAAGTCGAATTTCAGCATTTTTGTGTGACCGGGAAAACCACAGTCACAAGCCGAGATGCAGTTCCATAGAAACTTGCCGTTTTACCGCTGAACCTAAAAATGGGTAGAAAGTACTTTTTCTCCCTTCCTGTTAATGCCACAGACTTCGCCTTTACAGGGCACACGTTTTCTATCTTCCCCGCTTCAGCCCATGAAATATTGAGCTTCAAATGTGTTGTTAACATTGTGTAAAAAAGTTGCTCACAGCTGTTCTAGGAACACATTGTGAAATCGCGTATATCTTTTCTTCTACACATAGGAATGTATTGTGCTTTGCTTAACACACTATTCTACAGTCAAGAGGAGAGAATTCATCAAGTTTAATAAGCAAAAACTCTGTATAAGTCGAATTTCAGCATTTTTGTGTGACCGGGAAAACCACAGTCACAAGTCGAGATGCAGTTCCATAGAAACTTGCCGTTTTACCGCTGAACCTAAAAATGGGTAGAAAGTACTTTTTCTCCCTTCCTGTTAATGCCACAGACTTCGCCTTTACAGGGCACACGTTTTCTATCTTCCCCGCTTCAGCCCATGAAATATTGAGCTTCAAATGTGTTGTTAACATTGTGTAAAAAAGTTGCTCACAGCTGTTCTAGGAACACATTGTGAAATCGCGTATATCTTTGCTTCTACACATAGGAATGTATTGTGCTTTGCTTTACACACTATTCTACAGTCAAGAGGAGAGAATTCATCAAGTTTAATAAGCAAAAACACTGTATTAGTCGAATTTCAGCATTTTTGTGTGACCGGGAAAACCACAGTCACAAGCCGAGATGCAGTTCCATAGAAACTTGCCATTTTACCTCTGAACCTAAAAATGGGTAGAAAGTACTTTTTCTCCCTTCCTGTTAATGCCACAGACTTCGCCTTTACAGGGCACACGTTTTCTATCTTCCCCGCTTCAGCCCATGAAATATTGAGCTTCAAATCTGTTGTTAACGTGGTGTATAAAGTTGCTCACAGCTGTTCTAGGAACACATTGTGAAATCGCGTATATCTTTTCTTCTACACATAGGAATGTATTGTGCTTTGCTTTACACACTATTCTACAGTCAAGAGGAGAGAATTCATCAAGTTTAATAAGCAAAAACTCTGTATAAGTCGAATTTCAGCATTTTTGTGTGACCGGGAAAACCACAGTCACAAGCCGAGATACAGTTCCATAGAAACTTGCCGTTTTACCGCTGAACCTAAAAATGGGTAGAAAGTACTTTTTCTCCCTTCCTGTTAATGCCACAGACTTCGCCTTTACAGGGCACACGTTTTCTATCTTCCCCGCTTCAGCCCATGAAATATTGAGCTTCAAATGTGTTGTTAACATTGTGTAAAAAAGTTGCTCACAGCTGTTCTAGGAACACATTGTGAAATCGCGTATATCTTTTCTTCTACACATAGGAATGTATTGTGCTTTGCTTTACACACTATTCTACAGTCAAGAGGAGAGAATTCATCAAGTTTAATAAGCAAAAACACTGTATAAGTCGAATTTCAGCATTTTTGTGTGACCGGGAAAACCACAGTCACAAGACGAGATGCAGTTCCATAGAAACTTGCCATTTTACCGCTGAACCTAAAAATGTGTAGAAAGTACTTTTTCTCCCTTCCTGTTAATGCCACAGACTTCGCCTTTACAGGGCACACGTTTTCTATCTTCCCCGCTTCAGCCCATGAAATATTGAGCTTCAAATGTGTTGTTAACGTGGTGTAAAAA
This sequence comes from Ascaphus truei, assembly GCF_040206685.1. Lineage (NCBI taxonomy): Eukaryota > Metazoa > Chordata > Amphibia > Anura > Ascaphidae > Ascaphus > Ascaphus truei. The sequence continues at coordinate 54,708 of NW_027456257.1, read as the reverse complement.
AGTTGCTCACAGCTGTTCTAGGAACACATTGTGAAATCGCGTATATCTTTGCTTCTACACATAGCAATGTATTGTGCTTTGCTTTACACACTATTCTACAGTCAAGAGGAGAGAATTCATCAAGTTTAATAAGCAAAAACACTGTATAAGTCGAATTTCAGCATTTTTGTGTGACCGGGAAAACCACAGTCACAAGCCGAGATGCAGTTCCATAGAAACTTGCCATTTTACCGCTGAACCTAAAAATGGGTAGAAAGTACTTTTTCTCCCTTCCTGTTAATGCCACAGACTTCGCCTTTACAGGGCACACGTTTTCTATCTTCCCCGCTTCAGCCCATGAAATATTGAGCTTCAAATGTGTTGTTAACGTGGTGTAAAAAAGTTGCTCACAGCTGTTCTAGGAACACATTGTGAAATCGCGTATATCTTTGCTTCTACACATACCAATGTATTGTGCTTTGCTTTACACACTATTCTACAGTCAAGAGGAGAGAATTCATCAAGTTTAATAAGCAAAAACACTGTATAAGTCGAATTTCAGCATTTTTGTGTGACCGGGAAAACCACAGTCACAAGCCGAGATGCAGTTCCATAGAAACTTGCCATTTTACCGCTGAACCTAAAAATGGGTAGAAAGTACTTTTTCTCCCTTCCTATTAATGCCACAGACTTCGCCTTTACAGGGCACACGTTTTCTATCTTCCCCGCTTCAGCCCATGAAATATTGAGCTTCAAATGTGTTGTTAACATTGTGTAAAAAAGTTGCTCACAGCTGTTCTAGGAACACATTGTGAAATCGCGTATATCTTTGCTTCTACACATAGGAATGTATTGTGCTTTGCTTTACACACTATTCTACAGTCAAGAGGAGAGAATTCATCAAGTTTAATAAGCAAAAACACTGTATAAGTCGAATTTCAGCATTTTTGTGTGACCGGGAAAACCACAGTCACAAGACGAGATGCAGTTCCATAGAAACTTGCCATTTTACCGCTGAACCTAAAAATGGGTAGAAAGTACTTTTTCTCCCTTCCTGTTAATGCCACAGACTTCGCCTTTACAGGTCACACGTTTTCTATCTTCCCCGCTTCAGCCCATGAAATATTGAGCTTCAAATCTGTTGTTAACGTGGTGTAAAAAAGTTGCTCACAGCTGTTCTAGGAACACATTGTGAAATCGCGTATATCTTTGCTTCTACACATAGCAATGTATTGTGCTTTGCTTTACACACTATTCTACAGTCAAGAGGAGAGAATTCATCAAGTTTAATAAGCAAAAACACTGTATAAGTCGAATTTCAGCATTTTTGTGTGACCGGGAAAACCACAGTCACAAGCCGAGATGCAGTTCCATAGAAACTTGCCATTTTACCGCTGAACCTAAAAATGGGTAGAAAGAAGTTTTCTCCCTTCCTGTTAATGCCACAGACTTCGCCTTTACAGGGCACACGTTTTCTATCTTCCCCGCTTCAGCCCATGAAATATTGAGCTTCAAATGTGTTGTTAACGTTGTGTAAAAAAGTTGCTCACAGCTGTTCTAGGAACACATTGTGAAATCGCGTATATCTTTTCTTCTACACATAGGAATGTATTGTGCTTTGCTTTACACACTATTCTACAGTCAAGAGGAGAGAATTCATCAAGTTTAATAAGCAAAAACTCTGTATAAGTCGAATTTCAGCATTTTTGTGTGACCGGGAAAACCACAGTCACAAGCCGAGATGCAGTTCCATAGAAACTTGCCGTTTTACCGCTGAACCTAAAAATGGGTAGAAAGTACTTTTTCTCCCTTCCTATTAATGCCACAGACTTCGCCTTTACAGGGCACACGTTTTCTATCTTCCCCGCTTCAGCCCATGAAATATTGAGCTTCAAATGTGTTGTTAACATTGTGTAAAAAAGTTGCTCACAGCTGTTCTAGGAACACATTGTGAAATCGCGTATATCTTTGCTTCTACACATAGGAATGTATTGTGCTTTGCTTTACACACTATTCTACAGTCAAGAGGAGAGAATTCATCAAGTTTAATAAGCAAAAACACTGTATAAGTCGAATTTCAGCATTTTTGTGTGACCGGGAAAACCACAGTCACAAGCCGAGATGCAGTTCCATAGAAACTTGCCATTTTACCGCTGAACCTAAAAATGGGTAGAAAGTACTTTTTCTCCCTTCCTGTTAATGCCACAGACTTCGCCTTTACAGGGCACACGTTTTCTATCTTCCCCGCTTCAGCCCATGAAATATTGAGCTTCAAATCTGTTGTTAACGTGGTGTAAAAAATTTGCTCACAGCTGTTCTAGGAACACATTGTGAAATCGCGTATATCTTTGCTTCTACACATAGCAATGTATTGTGCTTTGCTTTACACACTATTCTACAGTCAAGAGGAGAGAATTCATCAAGTTTAATAAGCAAAAACACTGAATGTATTGTGCTTTGCTTTACACACTATTCTACAGTCAAGAGGAGAGAATTCATCAAGTTTAATAAGCAAAAACTCTGTATAACTTGAATTTCAGCATTTTTGTGTGACCGGGAAAACCACAGTCACAAGCCGAGATGCAGTTCCATAGAAACTTGCCGTTTTACCGCTGAACCTAAAAATGGGTAGAAAGTACTTTTTCTCCCTTCCTATTAATGCCACAGACTTCGCCTTTACAGGGCACACGTTTTCTATCTTCCCCGCTTCAGCCCATGAAATATTGAGCTTCAAATGTGTTGTTAACATTGTGTAAAAAAGTTGCTCACAGCTGTTCTAGGAACACATTGTGAAATCGCGTATATCTTTGCTTCTACACATAGGAATGTATTGTGCTTTGCTTAACACACTATTCTACAGTCAAGAGGAGAGAATTCATCAAGTTTAATAAGCAAAAACACTGTATAAGTCGAATTTCAGCATTTTTGTGTGACCGGGAAAACCACAGTCACAAGCCGAGATGCAGTTCCATAGAAACTTGCCATTTTACCGCTGAACCTAAAAATGGGTAGAAAGTACTTTTTCTCCCTTCCTGTTAATGCCACAGACTTCGCCTTTACAGGGCACACGTTTTCTATCTTCCCCGCTTCAGCCCATGAAATATTGAGCTTCAAATCTGTTGTTAACGTGGTGTAAAAAATTTGCTCACAGCTGTTCTAGGAACACATTGTGAAATCGCGTATATCTTTGCTTCTACACATAGCAATGTATTGTGCTTTGCTTTACACACTATTCAACAGTCAAGAGGAGAGAATTCATCAAGTTTAATAAGCAAAAACACTGTATAAGTCAATTTTCAGCATTATTGTGTTTGGGAAAACCACAGTCACAAGCCGAGATGCAGTTCCATAGAAACTTGCCATTTTACCGCTGAACCTAAAAATGGGTAGAAAGTACTTTTTCTCCCTTCCTGTTAATGCCACAGACTTCGCCTTTACAGGGCACACGTTTTCTATCTTCCCCGCTTCAGCCCAGGAAATATTGAGCTTCAAATCTGTTGTTAACGTGGTGTAAAAAAGTTGCTCACAGCTGTTCTAGGAACACATTGTGAAATCGCGTATATCTTTTCTTCTACACATAGGAATGTATTGTGCTTTGCTTTACACACCATTCTACAGTCAAGAGGAGAGAATTCATCAAGTTTAATAAGCAAAAACTCTGTATAAGTCGAATTTCAGCATTTTTGTGTGACCGGGAAAACCACAGTCACAAGCCGAGATGCAGTTCCATAGAAACTTGCCGTTTTACCGCTGAACCTAAAAATGGGTAGAAAGTACTTTTTCTCCCTTCCTGTTAATGCCACAGACTTCGCCTTTACAGGGCACACGTTTTCTATCTTCCCCGCTTCAGCCCATGAAATATTGAGCTTCAAATGTGTTGTTAACATTGTGTAAAAAAGTTGCTCACAGCTGTTCTAGGAACACATTGTGAAATCGCGTATATCTTTGCTTCTACACATAGGAATGTATTGTGCTTTGCTTTACACACTATTCTACAGTCAAGAGGAGAGAATTCATCAAGTTTAATAAGCACAAACACTGTATAAGTCGAATTTCAGCATTTTTGTGTGACCGGGAAAACCACAGTCACAAGCCGAGATGCAGTTCCATAGAAACTTGCCATTTTACCGCTGAACCTAAAAATGGGTAGAAAGTACTTTTTCTCCCTTCCTGTTAATGCCACAGACTTGGCCTTTACAGGGCACACGTTTTCTATCTTCCCCGCTTCAGCCCATGAAATATTGAGCTTCAAATGTGTTGTTAACATTGTGTAAAAAAGTTGCTCACAGCTGTTCTAGGAACACATTGTGAAATCGCGTATATCTTTTCTTCTACACATAGGAATGTATTGTGCTTTGCTTAACACACTATTCTACAGTCAAGAGGAGAGAATTCATGAAGTTTAATAAGCAAAAACACTGTATAAGTCGAATTTCAGCATTGTTGTGTGACCGGGAAAACCACAGTCACAAGCCGAGATGCAGTTCCATAGAAACTTGCCATTTTACCGCTGAACCTAAAAATGGGAAAAAGTACTTTTTCTCCCTTCCTGTTAATGCCACAGACTTCGCCTTTACAGGGCACACGTTTTCTATCTTCCCCGCTTCAGCCCATGAAATATTGAGCTTCAAATGTGTTGTTAACTTTGTGTAAAAAAGTTGCTGAAAATGAACGTGCGCGTCTTTCACTCTTCCCGAGGGACTTAGAAGAATTTTGTGATATTTTTTATTAAAATGGTGTATAAGGGTATATATATAAATATATTTTATGCACTGTATATGAGCTGGCGATTTCTAAGTCTGTGGTTCCGAGAGGGGGTAACCAGGCTCACTAATAAAGGTCAAGCCACTTGCCTGCCAGAATGCCCTGCTTCAGCACAGACCAGAAAGGCATTGTGATAAGCGTATCCCCGGTATAGTCAGGGGTTAATGGGAGTCGTCCCCGTCCCCCCAGTATACGGCCAGAACCATGGACCCGTTACTTGTGGTTCGGACTGTCTCCAACCAGCCATAATGTTGTGAGTGAAATTATGTCTAGGTACAGCTTTGGTACATTAGAAGCAACTCTGAAACTTAACCTAAGCGTTTTTCGAAGCTACTTTTTGGCTAACTTCTTATAGGAAGGTCTAGGAGCTCTGAAAATGAACGTACGCGTCTTTCACTCTTCCCGAGGGACTTAGAAGAATTTTGTGATATTTTTTATTAAAATGGTGTATAAGGGTATATATATAAATATATTTTATGCACTGTATATGAGCTGGCGATTTCTAAGTCTGTGGTTCCGAGAGGGGGTAACCAGGCTCACTAATAAAGGTCAAGCCACTTGGCTGCCAGAATGCCCTGCTTCAGCACAGACCAGAAAGGCATTGTGATAAGCGTATCCCCGGTATAGTCAGGGGTTAATGGGAGTCGTCCCCGTCCCCCCAGTATACGGCCAGAACCATGGACCCGGTACTTGTGGTTCGGACTCTCTCCAACCAGCCATAATGTTGTGAGAGTGAAATTATGTCTAAGTCCAGCTTTGGTACATTAGAAGCAACTCTGAAACTTAACCTAAGCGTTTTTCGAAGCTACTTTTTGGCTAACTTCTTATAGGAAGGTCTAGGAGCTCTGAAAATGAACGTGCGCGTCTTTCACTCTTTCCGAAGGACTTAGAAGAATTTTGTGATATTTTTTATTAAAATGGTGTATAAGGGTATATATATAATTATATTTTATGCACTGTATATGAGCTGGCGATTTCTAAGTCTGTGGTTCCGAGAGGGGGTAACCAGGCTCACTAATAAAGGTCAAGCCACTTGGCTGCCAGAATGCCCTGCTTCAGCACAGACCAGAAAGGCATTGTGATAAGCGTATCCCCGGTATAGTCAGGGGTTAATGGGAGTCGTCCCCGTCCCCCCAGTATACGGCCAGAACCATGGACCCGGTACTTGTGGTTCGGACCCTCTCCAACCAGCCATAATGTTGTGAGAGTGAAATTATGTCTAAGTCCAGCTTTGGTACATTAGAAGCAACTCTGAAACTTAACCTAAGCGTTTTTCGAAGCTACTTTTTAGCTAACTTCTTATAGGAAGGGATAAGGATGGTATTATTACATAGCACTGACAGTGACGGCGGCGTTGTACATACAGGGATAAGGATAGTATTACATAGCACTGACAGTGACGGCGGGGCTGTACATACAGGGATAAGAATAGTATTATTGCACAGCACTGACAGTGACGGCGGCGCTGCACATACAGGGTTAAGGATAGCATTATTACATAGCACTGACAGTGACGGCGGCGCTGTACATACAGGGATAAGGATAGGATATATAAGACAGTACTGACAGTGACGGCGGCACTTATCCCTGTATGTACAGCGCCGCCGTCACTGTCAGTGCTATGTAATAATACTATCCTTATCCCTGTATGTACAGCGCCGCCATCACTGTCAGTGAGTAGAAAGTACTTTTCTCCACCCCTGTTATTGCCACAGACTTGCCCTTTACAGGGCGCCGCCGTCACTGTCAGTGCTATGTAATACAATCCTTATCCCTGTATCTACAGCGCCGCCGTCACATTCACTGCTATGTAATAATACTATCCTTATCCCTGTATGGACAGTGCCGCCGTCACTGTCACTGCTTTGCAATAATACTATCCTTATCTCTGTATGTACAGCGCCGCCGTCACTGTCAGTGCTATGTAATAATACTATTCTTATCCCTGTATGTACAACGCCGCCATTACTGTCAGTGCTATGTAATTGTACATACAGGGATAAGGATAGTATTACATAGCAATGACAGTGACAGCGCACTGTACATACAGGGATAAGGATATTATTATTACATAGCACTGACAGTGACGGCGGCGCTGTACATACAGGGATAAGGATAGTATTATTACATAGCACTGACAGTGACGGCGGCGCTGTACATACAGGGATAAGGATAGTATTATTACATAGCACTGACAGTGACGTGGCGCTGTACATACAGGGATAAGGATAGTATTATTACATAGCACTGACAGTGATGGTGGAACTGTACATAACGGGATAAGGATAGTATTATTACATAGCACTGACAGTGACGGCGGCGCTGTACACACAGGGATAAGGATAGTATTACATAGCACTGACAGTGACGTGGCGCTGTACATACAGGGATAAGGATAGTATTACATAGCACTGACAGTGACGGCGACGCTGTACATACAGGGATAAGGATAGTATTACACAGCACTGACAGTGACGGCGGCGCTGTACATACAGGGATAAGGATAGTATTACATAGCACTGACAGTGACGGCGGCGCTGTACATACAGGGATAAGGATATTATTATTACATAGCACTGACAGTGACGATGGCGCTGTACATACAGGGATAAGGATAGTATTATTACATAGCAGTGACAGTGACGGTGGCGCTGTACATACAGGGATAAGGATAGTATTACATAGAACTGACAGTGACGGCGGCGCTGTACATACAGGGATAAGGATAGTATTACATAGCACTGACAGTGAGGGCGGTGCTGTACATACAGGGATAAGGATAGTAATACACAGCACTGACAGTGACGGCGGCGCTGTACATACAGGGATAAGGATAGTATTACATAGCACTGACAGTGACGGCGGCGCTGTACACAAAGGGATAAGGATATTATTATTGCATAGCACTGACGGGCATTTACACTGCGCATCTCATTACAGGGGCATTTACACTGCGCATCTCATTACAGGGCATTTACACTGCGCATCTCATTACGGGGCATTTACACTGCGCATCTCATTACAGGGGCATTTACACTGTGCATCTCATTACGGGGCATTTACACTGCGCATCTCATTACAGGGCATTTACACTGCGCATCTCATTACGCAGCATTTACACTGCGCATCTCATTAAAGGGGCATTTACACTGCGCATCTCATTACGGGGCATTTACACTGCGCTTCTCATTACAGGGGCATTTACACTGCGCATCTCATTACAGGGGCATTTACACTGCGCATGTCATTACAGGGGCATTTACAATGCGCATCTCATTACAGGGGCATTTACACTGTGCATCTCATTACGGGGCATTTACACTGCGCATCTCATTACAGGGCATTTACACTGTGCATCTCATTAAGGGGCATTTACACTGGGCATCCCATTACGGGGCATTTACACTGCGCATCTCATTACAGTGGCATTTACATTGCGCATCTCATTACAGGGGCCTTTACACGGCGCATCTCATTACAGGGGCCTTTACACGGCGCATCTCATTACATAGGCCGTTACACGGCGCATCTCATTACAGGGGCCTTTACACTGCGCATCTCATTACAGGGGCCTTTACACTGCGCATCTAATTACAAGGGCCTTTACACTGCGCATCTCATTACAGGGGCATTTACACTGTGCATCTCATTACGGGGCATTTACACTGCGCATCTCATTACAGGGCATTTACACTGCGCATCTCATTACGGGGCATTTACACTGCGCATCTCATTAAAGGGGCATTTACACTGCGCATCTCATTACGGGGCATTTACACTGCGCATCTCATTACAGGGGCATTTACACTGCGCATGTCATTACAGGGGCATTTACAATGCGCATCTCATTACAGGGCATTTACACTGTGCATCTCATTAAGGGGCATTTACACTAGGCATCCCATTACGGGGCATTTACACTGCGCATCTCATTACAGTGGCATTTACATTGCGCATCTCATTACAGGGGCCTTTACACGGCGCATCTCATTACAGGGGCCTTTACACGGCGCATCTCATTACATAGGCCGTTACACGGCGCATCTCATTACAGGGGCCTTTACACTGCGCATCTCATTACAGGGGCCTTTAAACTGCGCATCTAATTACAAGGGCCTTTACACTGCGCATCTCATTACAGGGGCATTTACACTGCGCATCTCATTACAGGGGCATCTACACTGCGCATCTCATTACAGGGGCAATTACACGGCGCATCTCATTACAGGGGCATTTACACGGCGCAACTCATTACAAGGGCCTTTACACGGCGCATATCATTACAGGGGCCTTTACACTGCGCATCTCATTACAGGGGCCTTTACACTGCGCATCTCATTACAGGGGCCTTTACACTGCGCATCTCATTACAGGGGCCTTTACACTGCGCATCTCATTACAGGGGCATTTACACTGCGCATCTCATTACAGGGGCATTTACACTTGGCATCTCATTACAGGGGCATTTACACTGGGCATCTCATTACAGGGGGCATCTACACTGCACATCTCATTAAGGGGCATTTACACTGCGCATCTCATTAAGGGGCATTTACACTGCGCATCTCATTACGGGGCATTTACACTGCGCATCTCATTACAGGGGCATTTACACTGCGCATCTCATTACAGGGGCCTTTACACTGCGCATCTCATTATGGGGCCTTTACACTGCGCATCTCATTACAGGGGCCTTTACACTGCGCATCTCATTACTGGGCATTTACACTGCGCATCTCATTACAGGGGCATTTACACTGCGCATCTCATTACAGAGGCATTTACACTGCGCATCTCATTACAGGGGCATTTACACTGCGCATCTCATTACAGGGACATTTACACTGCGCATCTCATTACAGGGGCATTTACACTGCGCATCTCATTAAAGGGGCCTTTACACTGCGCATCTCATTACGGGGCTTTTACACTGCGCATCTCATTAAAGGGGCCTTTACACTGCGCATCTCATTACAGGGGCTTTTGCACTGCGCATCTCATTACAGGGGCCTTTACACTGCGCATCTCATTACGGGGCATTTACACTGCGCATCTCATTACAGGGGCATTTACACTGCGCATCTCATTACAGGGGCATTTACACTGGGCATCTCATTACAGGGGCATTTACACTGCGCATCTCATTACAGGGGCATTTACATGGCGCATCTCATTACAGGGGCCTTTCCACTGCGCATCTCATTACAGGGGCCTTTACACTGCGCATCTCATTACAGGGGCCTCTACACTGCGCATCTCATTACGGGGCCTCTACACTGCGCATCTCATTACAGGGGCATTTACACTGCGCATCTCATTAAAGGGGCATTTACACTGCGCATCTCATTACAGGGGCATATACACTGCGCATCTCATTACAGGGGCATTTACACTGCACATCTCATTACAGGGGCATTTACACTGCGCATCTCATTACAGGGGCATTTACACTGCGCATCTCATTACAGGGGCATTTAGACTGCGCATCTCATTACGGGGCATTTACACTGTGCATCTCATTAAGGGGCATTTACACTGGGCATCTCATTACGGTGCATTTACACTGCGCATCTCATTACAGGGGCATTTATACTGCGCATCTCATTACAGGGGCCTTTACACCCCTGTAATGAGATGCGCAATGTAAATGCCACTGTAATGAGATGCGCAGTGTAAATGCCCCGTAATGGGATGCCCAGTGTAAATGCCCCTTAATGAGATGCACAGTGTAAATGCCCTGTAATGAGATGCGCAGTGTAAATGCCCCGTAATGAGATGCACAGTGTAAATGCCCCTGTAATGAGATGCGCATTGTAAATGCCCCTGTAATGACATGCGCAGTGTAAATGCCCCTGTAATGAGATGCGCAGTGTAAATGCCCCTGTAATGAGAAGCGCAGTGTAAATGCCCCGTAATGAGATGCACAGTGTAAATGCCCCTTTAATGAGATGCGCAGTGTAAATGCTGCGTAATCAGATGCGCAGTGTAAATGCCCTGTAATGAGATGCGCAGTGTAAATGCCCCGTAATGAGATGCACAGTGTAAATGCCCCTGTAATGAGATGCGCAGTGTAAATGCCCCGTAATGAGATGCGCAGTGTAAATGCCCTGTAATGAGATGCGCAGTGTAAATGCCCCTGTAATGAGATGCGCAGTGTAAATGCCCGTCAGTGCTATGCAATAATAATATCCTTATCCCTTTGTGTACAGCGCCGCCGTCACTGTCAGTGCTATGTAATACTATCCTTATCCCTGTATGTACAGCGCCGCCGTCACTGTCAGTGCTGTGTATTACTATCCTTATCCCTGTATGTACAGCACCGCCCTCACTGTCAGTGCTATGTAATACTATCCTTATCCCTGTATGTACAGCGCCGCCGTCACTGTCAGTTCTATGTAATACTATCCTTATCCCTGTATGTACAGCGCCACCGTCACTGTCACTGCTATGTAATAATACTATCCTTATCCCTGTATGTACAGCGCCATCGTCACTGTCAGTGCTATGTAATAATAATATCCTTATCCCTGTATGTACAGCGCCGCCGTCACTGTCAGTGCTATGTAATACTATCCTTATCCCTGTATGTACAGCGCCGCCGTCACTGTCAGTGCTGTGTAATACTATCCTTATCCCTGTATGTACAGCGTCGCCGTCACTGTCAGTGCTATGTAATACTATCCTTATCCCTGTATGTACAGCGCCACGTCACTGTCAGTGCTATGTAATACTATCCTTATCCCTGTGTGTACAGCGCCGCCGTCACTGTCAGTGCTATGTAATAATACTATCCTTATCCCGTTATGTACAGTTCCACCATCACTGTCAGTGCTATGTAATAATACTATCCTTATCCCTGTATGTACAGCGCCACGTCACTGTCAGTGCTATGTAATAATACTATCCTTATCCCTGTATGTACAGCGCCGCCGTCACTGTCAGTGCTATGTAATAATACTATCCTTATCCCTGTATGTACAGCGCCGCCGTCACTGTAAGTGCTATGTAATAATAATATCCTTATCCCTGTATGTACAGTGCGCTGTCACTGTCATTGCTATGTAATACTATCCTTATCCCTGTATGTACAATTACATAGCACTGACAGTAATGGCGGCGTTGTACATACAGGGATAAGAATAGTATTATTACATAGCACTGACAGTGACGGCGGCGCTGTACATACAGAGATAAGGATAGTATTATTGCAAAGCAGTGACAGTGACGGCGGCACTGTCCATACAGGGATAAGGATAGTATTATTACATAGCACTGACAGTGACGGCGGCGCTGTACACACAGGGATAAGGATAGTATTACATAGCACTTACAGTAAAGGCCCCTGTAATGAGATGCGCAGTGTAAATGCCCCTGTAATGAGATGCGCCGTGTAAAGGCCCCTGTAATGAGATGCGCCCTGTAAATGCCCCTGTAATGAGATGCGCCGTGTAAATGCCCCTGTAATGAGATGCGCAGTGTAAATGCCCCTGTAATGAGATGTGCAGTGTAAATGCCCCTGTAATGAGATGCGCAGTGTAAAGGCCCTTGTAATGAGATGCGCAGTGTAAAGGCCCCTGTAATGAGATGCGCCGTGTAAAGGCCCCTGTAATGAGATGCGCCATGTAAAGGCCCCTGTAATGAGATGTGCCGTGTAAAGGCCCCTGTAATGAGATGCGCCGTGTAAAGGCCCCTGTAATGAGATGCGCCGTGTAAAGGCCCCTGTAATGAGATGCGCAGTATAAATGCCCCTGTAATGAGATGCGCAGTGTAAATGCACCGTAATGAGATGCCCAGTGTAAATGCCCCTTAATGAGATGCACAGTGTAAATGCCCCGTAATGAGATGCGCAGTCTAAATGCCCCTGTAATGAGATGCGCAGTGTAAATGCCCCTGTAATGAGATGCGCAGTGTAAATGCCCCTGTAATGAGATGTGCAGTGTAAATGCCCCTGTAATGAGATGCGCAGTGTATATGCCCCTGTAATGAGATGCGCAGTGTAAATGCCCCTTTAATGAGATGCGCAGTGTAAATGCCCCTGTAATGAGATGCGCAGTGTAGAGGCCCCGTAATGAGATGCGCAGTGTAGAGGCCCCTGTAATGAGATGCGCAGTGTAAAGGCCCCTGTAATGAGATGCGCAGTGGAAAGGCCCCTGTAATGAGATGCGCCATGTAAATGCCCCTGTAATGAGATGCGCAGTGTAAATGCCCCTGTAATGAGATGCCCAGTGTAAATGCCCCTGTAATGAGATGCGCAGTGTAAATGCCCCTGTAATGAGATGCGCAGTGTAAATGCCCCGTAATGAGATGCGCAGTGTAAAGGCCCCTGTAATGAGATGCGCAGTGCAAAAGCCCCGTAATGAGATGCGCAGTGTAAAGGCCCCTTTAATGAGATGCGCAGTGTAAAAGCCCCGTAATGAGATGCGCAGTGTAAAGGCCCCTTTAATGAGATGCGCAGTGTAAATGCCCCTGTAATGAGATGCGCAGTGTAAATGTCCCTGTAATGAGATGCGCAGTGTAAATGCCCCTGTAATGAGATGCGCAGTGTAAATGCCCCTGTAATGAGATGCGCAGTGTAAATGCCCAGTAATGAGATGCGCAGTGTAAAGGCCCCTGTAATGAGATGCGCAGTGTAAAGGCCCCATAATGAGATGCGCAGTGTAAAGGCCCCTGTAATGAGATGCGCAGTGTAAATGCCCCTGTAATGAGATGCGCAGTGTAAATGCCCCGTAATGAGATGTGCAGTGTAAATGCCCCTTAATGAGATGCGCAGTGTAAATGCCCCTTAATGAGATGTGCAGTGTAAATGCCCCCTGTAATGAGATGCCCAGTGTAAATGCCCCTGTAATGAGATGCCAAGTGTAAATGCCCCTGTAATGAGATGCGCAGTGTAAATGCCCCTGTAATGAGATGCGCAGTGTAAAGGCCCCTGTAATGAGATGCGCAGTGTAAAGGCCCCTGTAATGAGATGCGAAGTGTAAAGGCCCCTGTAATGAGATGCGCAGTGTAAAGGCCCCTGTAATGATATGCGCCGTGTAAAGGCCCTTGTAATGAGTTGCGCCGTGTAAATGCCCCTGTAATGAGATGCGCCGTGTAATTGCCCCTGTAATGAGATGCGCAGTGTAGATGCCCCTGTAATGAGATGCGCAGTGTAAATGCCCCTGTAATGAGATGCGCAGTGTAAAGGCCCTTGTAATTAGATGCGCAGTTTAAAGGCCCCTGTAATGAGATGCGCAGTGTAAAGGCCCCTGTAATGAGATGCGCCGTGTAACGGCCTATGTAATGAGATGCGCCGTGTAAAGGCCCCTGTAATGAGATGCGCCGTGTAAAGGCCCCTGTAATGAGATGCGCAATGTAAATGCCACTGTAATGAGATGCGCAGTGTAAATGCCCCGTAATGGGATGCCCAGTGTAAATGCCCCTTAATGAGATGCGCATTGTAAATGCCCCTGTAATGACATGCGCAGTGTAAATGCCCCTGTAATGAGATGCGCAGTGTAAATGCCCCGTAATGAGATGCGCAGTGTAAATGCCCCTTTAATGAGATGCGCAGTGTAAATGCCCCGTAATGAGATGCGCAGTGTAAATGCCCTGTAATGAGATGCGCAGTGTAAATGCCCCGTAATGAGATGCACAGTGTAAATGCCCCTGTAATGAGATGCGCAGTGTAAAGGCCCTTGTAATTAGATGCGCAGTGTAAAGGCCCCTGTAATGAGATGCGCAGTGTAAAGGCCCCTGTAATGAGATGCGCCGTGTAACGGCCTATGTAATGAGATGCGCCGTGTAAAGGCCCCTGTAATGAGATGCGCCGTGTAAAGGCCCCTGTAATGAGATGCGCAATGTAAATGCCACTGTAATGAGATGCGCAGTGTAAATGCCCCGTAATGGGATGCCCAGTGTAAATGCCCCTTAATGAGATGCACAGTGTAAATGCCCTGTAATGAGATGCGCAGTGTAAATGCCCCGTAATGAGATGCACAGTGTAAATGCCCCTGTAATGAGATGCGCATTGTAAATGCCCCTGTAATGACATGCGCAGTGTAAATACCCCTGTAATGAGATGCGCAGTGTAAATGCCCCTGTAATGAGAAGCGCAGTGTAAATGCCCCGTAATGAGATGCGCAGTGTAAATGCCCCTTTAATGAGATGCGCAGTGTAAATGCTGCGTAATGAGATGCGCAGTGTAAATGCCCTGTAATGAGATGCGCAGTGTAAATGCCCCGTAATGAGATGCACAGTGTAAATGCCCCTGTAATGAGATGCGCAGTGTAAATGCCCCGTAATGAGATGCGCAGTGTAAATGCCCTGTAATGAGATGCGCAGTGTAAATGCCCCTGTAATGAGAAGCGCAGTGTAAATGCCCGTCAGTGCTATGCAATAATAATATCCTTATCCCTTTGTGTACAGCGCCGCCGTCACTGTCAGTGCTATGTAATACTATCCTTATCCCTGTATGTACAGCGCCGCCGTCACTGTCAGTGCTGTGTATTACTATCCTTATCCCTGTATGTACAGCACCGCCCTCACTGTCAGTGCTATGTAATACTATCCTTATCCCTGTATGTACAGCGCCGCCGTTACTGTCAGTTCTATGTAATACTATCCTTATCCCTGTATGTACAGCGCCACCGTCACTGTCACTGCTATGTAATAATACTATCCTTATCCCTGTATGTACAGCGCCATCGTCACTGTCAGTGCTATGTAATAATAATATCCTTATCCCTGTATGTACAGCGCCGCCGTCACTGTCAGTGCTATGTAATACTATCCTTATCCCTGTATGTACAGCGCCGCCGTCACTGTCAGTGCTGTGTAATACTATCCTTATCCCTGTATGTACAGCGTCGCCGTCACTGTCAGTGCTATGTAATACTATCCTTATCCCTTTATGTACAGCGCCACGTCACTGTCAGTGCTATGTAATACTATCCTTATCCCTGTGTGTACAGCGCCGCCGTCACTGTCAGTGCTATGTAATAATACTATCCTTATCCCGTTATGTACAGTTCCACCATCACTGTCAGTGCTATGTAATAATACTATCCTTATCCCTGTATGTACAGCGCCACGTCACTGTCAGTGCTATGTAATAATACTATCCTTATCCCTGTATGTACAGCGCCGCCGTCACTGTCAGTGCTATGTAATAATACTATCCTTATCCCTGTATGTACAGCGCCGCCGTCACTGTCAGTGCTATGTAATAATAATATCCTTATCCCTGTATGTACAGTGCGCTGTCACTGTCATTGCTATGTAATACTATCCTTATCCCTGTATGTACAATTACATAGCACTGACAGTACATAGCGGCGTTGTACATACAGGGATAAGAATAGTATTATTACATAGCACTGACAGTGACGGCGGCGCTGTACATACAGAGATAAGGATAGTATTATTGCAAAGCAGTGACAGTGACGGCGGCACTGTCCATACAGGGATAAGGATAGTATTATTACATAGCAGTGAATGTGACGGCGGCGCTGTAGATACAGGGATAAGGATTGTATTACATAGCACTGACAGTGACGGCGGCGCCCTGTAAAGGGCAAGTCTGTGGCAATAACAGGGGTGGAGAAAAGTACTTTCTACTCACTGACAGTGATGGCGGCGCTGTACATACAGGGATAAGGATAGTATTATTACATAGCACTGACAGTGACGGCGGCGCTGTACATACAGGGATAAGTGCCGCCGTCACTGTCAGTACTGTCTTATATATCCTATCCTTATCCCTGTATGTACAGCGCCGCCGTCACTGTCAGTGCTATGTAATAATGCTATCCTTAACCCTGTATGTGCAGCGCCGCCGTCACTGTCAGTGCTGTGCAATAATACTATTCTTATCCCTGTATGTACAGCCCCGCCGTCACTGTCAGTGCTATGTAATACTATCCTTATCCCTGTATGTACAACGCCGCCGTCACTGTCAGTGCTATGTAATAATACCATCCTTATCCCTTCCTATAAGAAGTTAGCTAAAAAGTAGCTTCGAAAAACGCTTAGGTTAAGTTTCAGAGTTGCTTCTAATGTACCAAAGCTGGACTTAGACATAATTTCACTCTCACAACATTATGGCTGGTTGGAGAGGGTCCGAACCACAAGTACCGGGTCCATGGTTCTGGCCGTATACTGGGGGGACGGGGACGACTCCCATTAACCCCTGACTATACCGGGGATACGCTTATCACAATGCCTTTCTGGTCTGTGCTGAAGCAGGGCATTCTGGCAGCCAAGTGGCTTGACCTTTATTAGTGAGCCTGGTTACCCCCTCTCGGAACCACAGACTTAGAAATCGCCAGCTCATATACAGTGCATAAAATATAATTATATATATACCCTTATACACCATTTTAATAAAAAATATCACAAAATTCTTCTAAGTCCTTCGGAAAGAGTGAAAGACGCGCACGTTCATTTTCAGAGCTCCTAGACCTTCCTATAAGAAGTTAGCCAAAAAGTAGCTTCGAAAAACGCTTAGGTTAAGTTTCAGAGTTGCTTCTAATGTACCAAAGCTGGACTTAGACATAATTTCACTCTCACAACATTATGGCTGGTTGGAGAGAGTCCGAACCACAAGTACCGGGTCCATGGTTCTGGCCGTATACTGGGGGGACGGGGACGACTCCCATTAACCCCTGACTATACCGGGGATACGTTTATCCAATGCCTTTCTGGTCTGTGCTGAAGCAGGGCATTCTGGCAGCCAAGTGGCTTGACCTTTATTAGTGAGCCTGGTTACCCCCTCTCGGAACCACAGACTTAGAAATCGCCAGCTCATATACAGTGCATAAAATATATTTATAAATATACCCTTATACACCATTTTAATAAAAAATATCACAAAATTCTTTTAAGTCCTTCGGAAAGAGTGAAAGACGCGCACGTTCATTTTCAGAGCTCCTAGACCTTCCTATAAGAAGTTAGCCAAAAAGTAGCTTCGAAAAACGCTTAGGTTAAGTTTCAGAGTTGCTTCTAATGTACCAAAGCTGGACTTAGACATAATTTCACTCTCACAACATTATGGCTGGTTGGAGAGAGTCCGAACCACAAGTACCGGGTCCATGGTTCTGGCCGTATACTGGGGGGACGGGGACGACTCCCATTAACCCCTGACTATACCGGGGATACGCTTATCACAATGCCTTTCTGGTCTGTGCTGAAGCAGGGCATTCTGGCAGCCAAGTGGCTTGACCTTTATTAGTGAGCCTGGTTACCCCCTCTCGGAACCACAGACTTAGAAATCGCCAGCTCATATACAGTGCATAAAATATATTTATATATATACCCTTATACACCATTTTAATAAAAAATATCACAAAATTCTTCTAAGTCCCTCGGGAAGAGTGAAAGACGCGTACGTTCATTTTCAGAGCTCCTAGACCTTCCTATAAGAAGTTAGCCAAAAAGTAGCTTCGAAAAACGCTTAGGTTAAGTTTCAGAGTTGCTTCTAATGTACCAAAGCTGGACCTAGACATAATTTCACTCACAACATTATGGCTGGTTGGAGACAGTCCGAACCACAAGTAACGGGTCCATGGTTCTGGCCGTATACTGGGGGGACGGGGACGACTCCCATTAACCCCTGACTATACCGGGGATACGCTTATCACAATGCCTTTCTGGTCTGTGCTGAAGCAGGGCATTCTGGCAGCCAAGTGGCTTGACCTTTATTAGTGAGCCTGGTTACCCCCTCTCGGAACCACAGACTTAGAAATCGCCAGCTCATATACAGTGCATAAAATATATTTATATATATACCCTTATACACCATTTTAATAAAAAATATCACAAAATTCTTCTAAGTCCCTCGGGAAGAGTGAAAGACGCGCACGTTCATTTTCAGCAACTTTTTTACACAAAGTTAACAACACATTTGAAGCTCAATATTTCATGGGCTGAAGCGGGGAAGATAGAAAACGTGTGCCCTGTAAAGGCGAAGTCTGTGGCATTAACAGGAAGGGAGAAAAAGTACTTTTCCCCATTTTTAGGTTCAGCGGTAAAATGGCAAGTTTCTATGGAACTGCATCTCGACTTGTGACTGTGGTTTTCCCGGTCACACAAAAATGCTGAAATTCGACTTATACAGTGTTTTTGCTTATTAAACTTCATGAATTCTCTCCTCTTGACTGTAGAATAGTGTGTTAAGCAAAGCACAATACATTCCTATGTGTAGAAGAAAAGATATACGCGATTTCACAATGTGTTCCTAGAACAGCTGTGAGCAACTTTTTTACACAATGTTAACAACACATTTGAAGCTCAATATTTCATGGGCTGAAGCGGGGAAGATAGAAAACGTGTGCCCTGTAAAGGCCAAGTCTGTGGCATTAACAGGAAGGGAGAAAAAGTACTTTCTACCCATTTTTAGGTTCAGCGGTAAAATGGCAAGTTTCTATGGAACTGCATCTCGGCTTGTGACTGTGGTTTTCCCGGTCACACAAAAATGCTGAAATTCGACTTATACAGTGTTTGTGCTTATTAAACTTGATGAATTCTCTCCTCTTGACTGTAGAATAGTGTGTAAAGCAAAGCACAATACATTCCTATGTGTAGAAGCAAAGATATACGCGATTTCACAATGTGTTCCTAGAACAGCTGTGAGCAACTTTTTTACACAATGTTAACAACACATTTGAAGCTCAATATTTCATGGGCTGAAGCGGGGAAGATAGAAAACGTGTGCCCTGTAAAGGCGAAGTCTGTGGCATTAACAGGAAGGGAGAAAAAGTACTTTCTACCCATTTTTAGGTTCAGCGGTAAAACGGCAAGTTTCTATGGAACTGCATCTCGGCTTGTGACTGTGGTTTTCCCGGTCACACAAAAATGCTGAAATTCGACTTATACAGAGTTTTTGCTTATTAAACTTGATGAATTCTCTCCTCTTGACTGTAGAATGGTGTGTAAAGCAAAGCACAATACATTCCTATGTGTAGAAGAAAAGAGATACGCGATTTCACAATGTGTTCCTAGAACAGCTGTGAGCAACTTTTTTACACCACGTTAACAACAGATTTGAAGCTCAATATTTCATGGGCTGAAGCGGGGAAGATAGAAAACGTGTGCCCTGTAAAGGCGAAGTCTGTGGCATTAACAGGACGGGAGAAAAAGTACTTTCTACCCATTTTTAGGTTCAGCGGTAAAATGGCAAGTTTCTATGGAACTGCATCTCGGCTTGTGACTGTGGTTTTCCCAAACACAATAATGCTGAAAATTGACTTATACAGTGTTTTTGCTTATTAAACTTGATGAATTCTCTCCTCTTGACTGTAGAATAGTGTGTAAAGCAAAGCACAATACATTCCTATGTGTAGAAGCAAAGATATACGCGATTTCACAATGTGTTCCTAGAACAGCTGTGAGCAACTTTTTTACACAATGTTAACAACACATTTGAAGCTCAATATTACATAGCACTTACAGTGACGGTGGCACTGTACATACAGGGATAAGGATAGTATTATTACATAGCACTGACAGTGACAGCGGCGCTGTACACACAGGGATAAGGATAGTATTACATAGCACTGACAGTGACGCGGCGCTGTACATACAGGGATAAGGATAGTATTACATAGCACTGACAGTGACGGCGGCGCTGTACATACAGGGATAAGGATATTATTATTGCATAGCACTGACAGTGACGGCGGCGCTGTACATACAGGGATAAGGAAAGTATCATTACATAGCAGTGACAGTGACGGAGGCGCTGTACACACAGGGATAAGGATAGTTTTACATAGCACTGACAGTGACGCGGTGCTGTACATACAGGGATAAGGATAGTATTACATAGCACTGACAGTGATGGCGACGCTGTACATACAGGGATAAGGATAGTATTACACAGCACTGACAGTGACGGCGGCGCTGTACATACAGGGATAAGGATAGTATTACTTAGCACTGACAGTGACGGCGGCGCTGTACATACAGGGATAAGGATATTATTATTACATAGCACTGACAGTGATGGCGGCACTGTACATACAGGGTTAAGGATAGTGTAATTACATAGCAGTGACAGTGACGGCGGCGCTGTACATACAGGGATAAGGATAGTATTACATAGAACTGACAGTGACGGCGGAGCTGTACATACAGGGATAAGGATAGTATTACATAGCACTGACAGTGACGGCGGCGCTGTACATACAGGGATAAGAATAGTATTATTACATAGCACTGACAGTGACCGCAGCGCTGTACATACAGGGATAAGGATAGTATTATTACATAGCACTGACAGTGACGGAGGCGCTGTACATACAGGGATAAGGATAATATTATTACATAGCACTGACAGTGACGGAGGCGCTGTACATACAGGGGGCGCTGTACATACAGGAATAAGGATAGTATTATTACATAGCACTGACAGTGACGGTGGCGCTGTACATACAGGGATAAGGATAGTATTATTACATAGCACTGACAGTGACGGTGGCACTGTACATACAGGGATAAGGATAGTATTATTACATAGCACTGACAGTGACGGCGGCGCTGTACACACAGGGATAAGGATAGTATTACATAGCACTGACAGTGACGCGGCGCTGTACATACAGGGATAAGGATAGTATTACATAGCACTGACAGTGACGGCGGCGCTGTACATACAGGGATAAGGATATTATTATTCGCATAGCACTGACAGTGACGGCGGCGCTGTACATACAAGGATAAGGATAGTATTATTACATAGCAGTGACAGTGACGGCGGCGCTGTACATACAGGGATAAGGATAGTATTACATAGAACTGACAGTGACGGCGGCGCTGTACATACAGGGGGCGCTGTACATACAGGAATAAGGATAGTATTATTACATAGCACTGACAGTGACGGTGGCGCTGTACATACAGGGATAAGGATAGTATTATTACATAGCACTGACAGTGACGGCGGCGCTGTACACACAGGGATAAGGATAGTATTACATAGCACTGACAGTGACGCGGCGCTGTACATACAGGGATAAGGATAGTATTACATAGCACTGACAGTGACGGCGGCGCTGTACATACAGGGATAAGGATATTATTATTGCATAGCACTGACAGTGACGGCGGCGCTGTACATACAGGGATAAGGAAAGTATCATTACATAGCAGTGACAGTGACGGAGGCGCTGTACACACAGGGATAAGGATAGTTTTACATAGCACTGACAGTGACGCGGTGCTGTACATACAGGGATAAGGATAGTATTACATAGCACTGACAGTGATGGCGACGCTGTACATACAGGGATAAGGATAGTATTACACAGCACTGACAGTGACGGCGGCGCTGTACATACAGGGATAAGGATAGTATTACTTAGCACTGACAGTGACGGCGGCGCTGTACATACAGGGATAAGGATATTATTATTACATAGCACTGACAGTGATGGCGGCACTGTACATACAGGGTTAAGGATAGTGTAATTACATAGCAGTGACAGTGACGGCGGCGCTGTACATACAGGGATAAGGATAGTATTACATAGAACTGACAGTGACGGCGGAGCTGTACATACAGGGATAAGGATAGTATTACATAGCACTGACAGTGACGGCGGCGCTGTACATACAGGGATAAGAATAGTATTATTACATAGCACTGACAGTGACCGCAGCGCTGTACATACAGGGATAAGGATAGTATTATTACATAGCACTGACAGTGACGGAGGCGCTGTACATACAGGGATAAGGATAATATTATTACATAGCACTGACAGTGACGGAGGCGCTGTACATACAGGGGGCGCTGTACATACAGGAATAAGGATAGTATTATTACATAGCACTGACAGTGACGGTGGCGCTGTACATACAGGGATAAGGATAGTATTATTACATAGCACTGACAGTGACGGTGGCACTGTACATACAGGGATAAGGATAGTATTATTACATAGCACTGACAGTGACGGCGGCGCTGTACACACAGGGATAAGGATAGTATTACATAGCACTGACAGTGACGCGGCGCTGTACATACAGGGATAAGGATAGTATTACATAGCACTGACAGTGACGGCGGCGCTGTACATACAGGGATAAGGATATTATTATTGCATAGCACTGACAGTGACGGCGGCGCTGTACATACAGGGATAAGGAAAGTATCATTACATAGCAGTGACAGTGACGGAGGCGCTGTACACACAGGGATAAGGATAGTTTTACATAGCACTGACAGTGACGCGGTGCTGTACATACAGGGATAAGGATAGTATTACATAGCACTGACAGTGACGGCGACGCTGTACATACAGGGATAAGAATAGTATTATTACATAGCACTGACAGTGACCGCAGCGCTGTACATACAGGGATAAGGATAGTATTATTACATAGCACTGACAGTGACGGAGGCGCTGTACATACAGGGATAAGGATAATATTATTACATAGCACTGACAGTGACGGAGGCGCTGTACATACAGGGGGCGCTGTACATACAGGAATAAGGATAGTATTATTACATAGCACTGACAGTGACGGTGGCGCTGTACATACAGGGATAAGGATAGTATTATTACATAGCACTGACAGTGACGGTGGCACTGTACATACAGGGATAAGGATAGTATTATTACATAGCACTGACAGTGACGGCGGCGCTGTACACACAGGGATAAGGATAGTATTACATAGCACTGACAGTGACGCGGCGCTGTACATACAGGGATAAGGATAGTATTACATAGCACTGACAGTGACGGCGGTGCTGTAAATACAGGGATAAGGATAGTATTACACAGCACTGACAGTGACGGCGGCGCTGTACATACAGGGTTAAGGAAAGTATTACATAGCACTGACAGTGACGGCGGCGCTGTACATACAGGGACAAGGATATTATTATTCGCATAGCACTGACAGTGACGGCGGCGCTGTACATACAAGGATAAGGATAGTATTATCACATAGCACTGACAGTGACGTGGCGCTGTACATACAGGGATAAGGATAGTATTACATAGAACTGACAGTGACGGTGGCGCTGTACACACAGGGATAAGGATAGTATTACATAGCACTGACAGTGACGCGGCGCTGTACATACAGGGATAAGGATAGTATTACATAGCACTGACAGTGACGGCGGCGCTGTACATACAGGGATAAGGATATTATTATTGCCTAGCACTGACAGTGACGGCGGCGCTGTACATACAGGGATAAGGAAAGTATCATTACATAGCAGTGACAGTGACGGCGGCGCTGTACACACAGGGATAAGGATAGTTTTACATAGCACTGACAGTGACGCGGTGCTGTACATACAGGGATAAGGATAGTATTACATAGCACTGACAGTGACGGCGACGCTGTACATACAGGGATAAGGATAGTATTACACAGCACTGACAGTGACGGCGGCGCTGTACATACAGGGATAAGGATAGTATTACTTAGCACTGACAGTGACGGCGGCGCTGTACATACAGGGATAAGGATATTATTATTACATAGCACTGACAGTGATGGCGGCGCTGTACATACAGGGTTAAGGATAGTGTAATTACATAGCAGTGACAGTGACGGCGGCGCTGTACATACAGGGATAAGGATAGTATTACATAGAACTGACAGTGACGGCGGAGCTGTACATACAGGGATAAGGATAGTATTACATAGCACTGACAGTGACGGCGGCGCTGTACATACAGGGATAAGAATAGTATTATTACATAGCACTGACAGTGACCGCAGCGCTGTACATACAGGGATAAGGATTGTATTATTACATAGCACTGACAGTGACGGAGGCGCTGTACATACAGGGATAAGGATAATATTATTACATAGCACTGACAGTGACGGAGGCGCTGTACATACAGGGGGCGCTGTACATACAGGAATAAGGATAGTATTATTACATAGCACTGACAGTGACGGTGGCGCTGTACATACAGGGATAAGGATAGTATTATTACATAGCACTGACAGTGACGGTGGCACTGTACATACAGGGATAAGGATAGTATTATTACATAGCACTGACAGTGACGGCGGCGCTGTACACACAGGGATAAGGATAGTATTACATAGCACTGACAGTGACGCGGCGCTGTACATACAGGGATAAGGATAGTATTACATAGCACTGACAGTGACGGCGGCGCTGTACATACAGGGATAAGGATATTATTATTCGCATAGCACTGACAGTGACGGCGGCGCTGTACATACAAGGATAAGGATAGTATTTTTACATAGCAGTGACAGTGACGGCGGCGCTGTACATACAGGGATAAGGATAGTATTACATAGAACTGACAGTGACGGCGGCGCTGTACATACAGGGGGCGCTGTACATACAGGAATAAGGATAGTATTATTACATAGCACTGACAGTGACGGTGGCGCTGTACATACAGGGATAAGGATAGTATTATTACATAGCACTTACAGTGACGGTGGCACTGTACATACAGGGATAAGGATAGTATTATTACATAGCACTGACAGTGACGGCGGCGCTGTACACACAGGGATAAGGATAGTATTACATAGCACTGACAGTGACGCGGCGCTGTACATACAGGGATAAGGATAGTATTACATAGCACTGACAGTGACGGCGGCGCTGTACATACAGGGATAAGGATATTATTATTGCATAGCACTGACAGTGACGGCGGCGCTGTACATACAGGGATAAGGAAAGTATCATTACATAGCAGTGACAGTGACGGAGGCGCTGTACACACAGGGATAAGGATAGTTTTACATAGCACTGACAGTGACGCGGTGCTGTACATACAGGGATAAGGATAGTATTACATAGCACTGACAGTGACGGCGACGCTGTACATACAGGGATAAGAATAGTATTATTACATAGCACTGACAGTGACGGAGGCGCTGTACATACAGGGATAAGGATAATATTATTACATAGCACTGACAGTGACGGAGGCGCTGTACATACAGGGGGCGCTGTACATACAGGAATAAGGATAGTATTATTACATAGCACTGACAGTGACGGTGGCGCTGTACATACAGGGATAAGGATAGTATTATTACATAGCACTGACAGTGACGGTGGCACTGTACATACAGGGATAAGGATAGTATTATTACATAGCACTGACAGTGACGGCGGCGCTGTACACACAGGGATAAGGATAGTATTACATAGCACTGACAGTGACGCGGCGCTGTACATACAGGGATAAGGATAGTATTACATAGCACTGACAGTGACGGCGGTGCTGTAAATACAGGGATAAGGATAGTATTACACAGCACTGACAGTGACGGCGGCGCTGTACATACAGGGTTAAGGAAAGTATTACATAGCACTGACAGTGACGGCGGCGCTGTACATACAGGGACAAGGATATTATTATTCGCATAGCACTGACAGTGACGGCGGCGCTGTACATACAAGGATAAGGATAGTATTATCACATAGCACTGACAGTGACGTGGCGCTGTACATACAGGGATAAGGATAGTATTACATAGAACTGACAGTGACGGTGGCGCTGTACACACAGGGATAAGGATAGTATTACATAGCACTGACAGTGACGCGGCGCTGTACATACAGGGATAAGGATAGTATTACATAGCACTGACAGTGACGGCGGCGCTGTACATACAGGGATAAGGATATTATTATTGCCTAGCACTGACAGTGACGGCGGCGCTGTACATACAGGGATAAGGAAAGTATCATTACATAGCAGTGACAGTGACGGCGGCGCTGTACACACAGGGATAAGGATAGTTTTACATAGCACTGACAGTGACGCGGTGCTGTACATACAGGGATAAGGATAGTATTACATAGCACTGACAGTGACGGCGACGCTGTACATACAGGGATAAGGATAGTATTACACAGCACTGACAGTGACGGCGGCGCTGTACATACAGGGATAAGGATAGTATTACTTAGCACTGACAGTGACGGCGGCGCTGTACATACAGGGATAAGGATATTATTATTACATAGCACTGACAGTGATGGCGGCGCTGTATATACAGGGTTAAGGATAGTGTAATTACATAGCAGTGACAGTGACGGCGGCGCTGTACATACAGGGATAAGGATAGTATTACATAGAACTGACAGTGACGGCGGCGCTGTACATACAGGGATAAGGATAGTATTACATAGCACTGACAGTGACGGCGGCGCTGTACATACAGGGATAAGAATAGTATTATTACATAGCACTGACAGTGACCGCAGCGCTGTACATACAGGGATAAGGATAGTATTATTACATAGCACTGACACTGACGGAGGCGCTGTACATACAGGGATAAGGATAATATTATTACATAGCACTGACAGTGACGGAGGCGCTGTACATACAGGGGGCGCTGTACATACAGGAATAAGGATAGTATTATTACATAGCACTGACAGTGACGGTGGCGCTGTACATACAGGGATAAGGATAGTATTATTACATAGCACTGACAGTGACGGTGGCACTGTACATACAGGGATAAGGATAGTATTATTACATAGCACTGACAGTGACGGCGGCGCTGTACACACAGGGATAAGGATAGTATTACATAGCACTGACAGTGACGCGGCGCTGTACATACAGGGATAAGGATAGTATTACATAGCACTGACAGTGACGGCGGTGCTGTAAATACAGGGATAAGGATAGTATTACACAGCACTGACAGTGACGGCGGCGCTGTACATACAGGGATAAGGATAGTATTACATAGCACTGACAGTGACGGCGGCGCTGTACATACAGGGATAAGGATATTATTATTCGCATAGCACTGACAGTGACGGCGGCGCTGTACATACAAGGATAAGGATAGTATTATTACATAGCAGTGACAGTGACGGCGGCGCTGTACATACAGGGATAAGGATAGTATTACATAGAACTGACAGTGACGGCGGCGCTGTACATACAGGGGGCGCTGTACATACAGGAATAAGGATAGTATTATTACATAGCACTGACAGTGACGGTGGCGCTGTACATACAGGGATAAGGATAGTATTATTACATAGCACTTACAGTGACGGTGGCACTGTACATACAGGGATAAGGATAGTATTATTACATAGCACTGACAGTGACGGCGGCGCTGTACACACAGGGATAAGGATAGTATTACATAGCACTGACAGTGACGCGGCGCTGTACATACAGGGATAAGGATAGTATTACATAGCACTGACAGTGACGGCGGCGCTGTACATACAGGGATAAGGATATTATTATTGCATAGCACTGACAGTGACGGCGGCGCTGTACATACAGGGATAAGGAAAGTATCATTACATAGCAGTGACAGTGACGGAGGCGCTGTACACACAGGGATAAGGATAGTTTTACATAGCACTGACAGTGACGGCGACGCTGTACATACAGGGATAAGGATAGTATTACTTAGCACTGACAGTGACGGCGGCGCTGTACATACAGGGATAAGGATATTATTATTACATAGCACTGACAGTGATGGCGGCCCTGTACATACAGGGTTAAGGATAGTGTAATTACATAGCAGTGACAGTGACGGCGGCGCTGTACATACAGGGATAAGGATAGTATTACATAGAACTGACAGTGACGGCGGCGCTGTACATACAGGGATAAGGATAGTATTATTACATAGCACTGACAGTGACGGAGGCGCTGTACATACAGGGATAAGGATAATATTATTACATAGCACTGACAGTGACGGAGGCGCTGTACATACAGGGATAAGGATAATATTATTACATAGCACTGACAGTGACGGAGGCGCTGTACATACAGGGGGCGCTGTACATACAGGAATAAGGATAGTATTATTACATAGCACTGACAGTGACGGTGGCGCTGTACATACAGGGATAAGGATAGTATTATTACATAGCACTGACAGTGACGGTGGCACTGTACATACAGGGATAAGGATAGTATTATTACATAGCACTGACAGTGACGGCGGCGCTGTACACACAGGGATAAGGATAGTTTTACATAGCACTGACAGTGACGCGGTGCTGTACATACAGGGATAAGGATAGTATTACATAGCACTGACAGTGACGGCGACGCTGTACATACAGGGATAAGGATAGTATTACACAGCACTGACAGTGACGGCGGCGCTGTACATACAGGGATAAGGATAGTATTACTTAGCACTGACAGTGACGGCGGCGCTGTACATACAGGGATAAGGATATTATTATTACATAGCACTGACAGTGATGGCGGCGCTGTACATACAGGGTTAAGGATAGTGTAATTACATAGCAGTGACAGTGACGGCGGCGCTGTACATACAGGGATAAGGATAGTATTACATAGAACTGACAGTGACGGCGGCGCTGTACATACAGGGATAAGGATAGTATTACATAGCACTGACAGTGACGGCGGCGCTGTACATACAGGGATAAGAATAGTATTATTACATAGCACTGACAGTGACCGCAGCGCTGTACATACAGGGATAAGGATAGTATTATTACATAGCAGTGACAGTGACGGCGGCACTGTAGATACAGGGATAAGGATAGTATTACATAGCACTGACAGTGACGGCAGCGCTGTACATACAGGGATAAGAATAGTATTATTAAATAGCAGTGACAGTGACGGCGGCGCTGTACATACAGGGATAAGGATAGTATTACATAGAACTGACAGTGACGGCGGCGCTGTACATACAGGGATAAGGATAGTATTAGATAGCACTGACAGTGACGGCGGCGCTGTACATACAGGGATAAGAATAGTATTATTACATAGCACTGACAGTGACCGCAGCGCTGTACATACAGGGATAAGGATAGTATTATTACATAGCACTGACAGTGACGGAGGCGCTGTACATACAGGGATAAGGATAATATTATTACATAGCACTGACAGTGACGGAGGCGCTGTACATACAGGGGGCGCTGTACATACAGGAATAAGGATAGTATTATTACATAGCACTGACAGTGACGGTGGCGCTGTACATACAGGGATAAGGATAGTATTATTACATAGCACTGACAGTGACGGTGGCACTGTACATACAGGGATAAGGATAGTATTATTACATAGCACTGACAGTGACGGCGGCGCTGTACACACAGGGATAAGGATAGTATTACATAGCACTGACAGTGACGCGGCGCTGTACATACAGGGATAAGGATAGTATTACATAGCACTGACAGTGACGGCGGTGCTGTAAATACAGGGATAAGGATAGTATTACACAGCACTGACAGTGACGGCGGCGCTGTACATACAGGGATAAGGATAGTATTACATAGCACTGACAGTGACGGCGGCGCTGTACATACAGGGATAAGGATATTATTATTCGCATAGCACTGACAGTGACGGCGGCGCTGTACATACAAGGATAAGGATAGTATTATTACATAGCAGTGACAGTGACGGCGGCGCTGTACATACAGGGATAAGGATAGTATTACATAGAACTGACAGTGACGGCGGCGCTGTACATACAGGGGGCGCTGTACATACAGGAATAAGGATAGTATTATTACATAGCACTGACAGTGACGGTGGCGCTGTACATACAGGGATAAGGATAGTATTATTACATAGCACTTACAGTGACGGTGGCACTGTACATACAGGGATAAGGATAGTATTATTACATAGCACTGACAGTGACGGCGGCGCTGTACACACAGGGATAAGGATAGTATTACATAGCACTGACAGTGACGCGGCGCTGTACATACAGGGATAAGGATAGTATTACATAGCACTGACAGTGACGGCGGCGCTGTACATACAGGGATAAGGATATTATTATTGCATAGCACTGACAGTGACGGCGGCGCTGTACATACAGGGATAAGGAAAGTATCATTACATAGCAGTGACAGTGACGGAGGCGCTGTACACACAGGGATAAGGATAGTTTTACATAGCACTGACAGTGACGCGGTGCTGTACATACAGGGATAAGGATAGTATTACATAGCACTGACAGTGACGGCGACGCTGTACATACAGGGATAAGGATAGTATTACACAGCACTGACAGTGACGGCGGCGCTGTACATACAGGGATAAGGATAGTATTACTTAGCACTGACAGTGACGGCGGCGCTGTACATACAGGGATAAGGATATTATTATTACATAGCACTGACAGTGATGGCGGCCCTGTACATACAGGGTTAAGGATAGTGTAATTACATAGCAGTGACAGTGACGGCGGCGCTGTACATACAGGGATAAGGATAGTATTATTACATAGCACTGACAGTGACGGCGGCGCTGTACATACAGGGATAAGGATAGTATTATTACATAGCACTGACAGTGACGGCGGCGCTGTACATACAGGGAAAGATAGTATTATTACATAGCACTGACAGTGACGGCGGCGCTGTCACTGCTATGTAATAATACTATCCTTATCCCTGTATGTACAGCGCCGCCGTCACTGTCAGTGCTATGTAATAATACTATCCTTATCCCTGTATGTACAGCGCCGCCATCACTGTCAGTGGGTTGAAAGTACTTTTCTCCACCCCTGTTATTGCCACAGATTTGCTCTTTACAGGTCGCCGCCATCACTGTCAGTGCTATGTAATACTATCCTTATCCCTGTATCTACAGTGCCGCCGTCACTGTCACTGCTATGTAATAATACTATCCTTATCCCTGTATGTACAGCGCCACTGTCACTGTCACTGCTATGCAATAATACTATTCTTATCCCTGTATGTTCAACACCGCCGTTACTGTCAGTGCTATGTAATTGTACATACAGGGATAAGGATAGTATTACATAGCACTGACAGTGACGGCGGCGCTGTACATACAGATATAAGGATATTATTATTACATAGCACTGACAGTGACGGCGGCGCTGTACATACAGGGATAAGGATAGTATTATTACATAGCAGTAACAGTGACGGCGGCGCTGTACATACAGGGATAGGGATAGTATTACATAGCACTGTCAGTGACGGCAGCGCTGTACATACAGGGATAAGGATAATATTATTACATAGCACTGACAGTGACGGAGGCGCTGTACATACAGGGGGCGCTGTACATACAGGAATAAGGATAGTATTATTACATAGCACTGACAGTGACGGTGGCGCTGTACATACAGGGATAAGGATAGTATTATTACATAGCACTGACAGTGACGGTGGCACTGTACATACAGGGATAAGGATAGTATTATTACATAGCACTGACAGTGACGGCGGCGCTGTACACACAGGGATAAGGATAGTATTACATAGCACTGACAGTGACGCGGCGATGTACATACAGGGATAAGGATAGTATTACATAGCACTGACAGTGACGGCGGTGCTGTAAATACAGGGATAAGGATAGTATTACACAGCACTGACAGTGACGGCGGCGCTGTACATACAGGGATAAGGATAGTATTACATAGCACTGACAGTGACGGCGGCGCTGTACATACAGGGATAAGGATATTATTATTCGCATAGCACTGACAGTGACGGCGGCGCTGTACATACAAGGATAAGGATAGTATTATTACATAGCAGTGACAGTGACGGCGGCGCTGTACATACAGGGATAAGGATAGTATTACATAGAACTGACAGTGACGGCGGCGCTGTACATACAGGGGGCGCTGTACATACAGGAATAAGGATAGTATTATTACATAGCACTGACAGTGACGGTGGCGCTGTACATACAGGGATAAGGATAGTATTATTACATAGCACTTACAGTGACGGTGGCACTGTACATACAGGGATAAGGATAGTATTATTACATAGCACTGACAGTGACGGCGGCGCTGTACACACAGGGATAAGGATAGTATTACATAGCACTGACAGTGACGCGGCGCTGTACATACAGGGATAAGGATAGTATTACATAGCACTGACAGTGACGGCGGCGCTGTACATACAGGGATAAGGATATTATTATTGCATAGCACTGACAGTGACGGCGGCGCTGTACATACAGGGATAAGGAAAGTATCATTACATAGCAGTGACAGTGACGGAGGCGCTGTACACACAGGGATAAGGATAGTTTTACATAGCACTGACAGTGACGCGGTGCTGTACATACAGGGATAAGGATAGTATTACATAGCACTGACAGTGACGGCGACGCTGTACATACAGGGATAAGGATAGTATTACACAGCACTGACAGTGACGGCGGCGCTGTACATACAGGGATAAGGATAGTATTACTTAGCACTGACAGTGACGGCGGCGCTGTACATACAGGGATAAGGATATTATTATTACATAGCACTGACAGTGATGGCGGCACTGTACATACAGGGTTAAGGATAGTGTAATTACATAGCAGTGACAGTGACGGCGGCGCTGTACATACAGGGATAAGGATAGTATTACATAGAACTGACAGTGACGGCGGAGCTGTACATACAGGGATAAGGATAGTATTACATAGCACTGACAGTGACGGCGGCGCTGTACATACAGGGATAAGAATAGTATTATTACATAGCACTGACAGTGACCGCAGCGCTGTACATACAGGGATAAGGATAGTATTATTACATAGCACTGACAGTGACGGAGGCGCTGTACATACAGGGATAAGGATAATATTATTACATAGCACTGACAGTGACGGAGGCGCTGTACATACAGGGGGCACTGTACATACAGGAATAAGGATAGTATTATTACATAGCACTGACAGTGACGGTGGCGCTGTACATACAGGGATAAGGATAGTATTATTACATAGCACTGACAGTGACGGTGGCACTGTACATACAGGGATAAGGATAGTATTATTACATAGCACTGACAGTGACGGCGGCGCTGTACACACAGGGATAAGGATAGTATTACATAGCACTGACAGTGACGCGGCGCTGTACATACAGGGATAAGGATAGTATTACATAGCACTGACAGTGACGGCGGCGCTGTACATACAGGGATAAGGATATTATTATTCGCATAGCACTGACAGTGACGGCGGCGCTGTACATACAAGGATAAGGATAGTATTATTACATAGCAGTGACAGTGACGGCGGCGCTGTACATACAGGGATAAGGATAGTATTACATAGAACTGACAGTGACGGCGGCGCTGTACATACAGGGGGCGCTGTACATACAGGAATAAGGATAGTATTATTACATAGCACTGACAGTGACGGTGGCGCTGTACATACAGGGATAAGGATAGTATTATTACATAGCACTTACAGTGACGGTGGCACTGTACATACAGGGATAAGGATAGTATTATTACATAGCACTGACAGTGACGGCGGCGCTGTACACACAGGGATAAGGATAGTATTACATAGCACTGACAGTGACGCGGCGCTGTACATACAGGGATAAGGATAGTATTACATAGCACTGACAGTGACGGCGGCGCTGTACATACAGGGATAAGGATATTATTATTGCATAGCACTGACAGTGACGGCGGCGCTGTACATACAGGGATAAGGAAAGTATCATTACATAGCAGTGACAGTGACGGAGGCGCTGTACACACAGGGATAAGGATAGTTTTACATAGCACTGACAGTGACGCGGTGCTGTACATACAGGGATAAGGATAGTATTACATAGCACTGACAGTGACGGCGACGCTGTACATACAGGGATAAGAATAGTATTATTACATAGCACTGACAGTGACCGCAGCGCTGTACATACAGGGATAAGGATAGTATTATTACATAGCACTGACAGTGACGGAGGCGCTGTACATACAGGGATAAGGATAATATTATTACATAGCACTGACAGTGACGGAGGCGCTGTACATACAGGGGGCGCTGTACATACAGGAATAAGGATAGTATTATTACATAGCACTGACAGTGACGGTGGCGCTGTACATACAGGGATAAGGATAGTATTATTACATAGCACTGACAGTGACGGTGGCACTGTACATACAGGGATAAGGATAGTATTATTACATAGCACTGACAGTGACGGCGGCGCTGTACACACAGGGATAAGGATAGTATTACATAGCACTGACAGTGACGCGGCGCTGTACATACAGGGATAAGGATAGTATTACATAGCACTGACAGTGACGGCGGTGCTGTAAATACAGGGATAAGGATAGTATTACTTAGCACTGACAGTGACGGCGGCGCTGTACATACAGGGTTAAGGAAAGTATTACATAGCACTGACAGTGACGGCGGCGCTGTACATACAGGGACAAGGATATTATTATTCGCATAGCACTGACAGTGACGGCGGCGCTGTACATACAAGGATAAGGATAGTATTATCACATAGCACTGACAGTGACGTGGCGCTGTACATACAGGGATAAGGATAGTATTACATAGAACTGACAGTGACGGTGGCGCTGTACACACAGGGATAAGGATAGTATTACATAGCACTGACAGTGACGCGGCGCTGTACATACAGGGATAAGGATAGTATTACATAGCACTGACAGTGACGGCGGCGCTGTACATACAGGGATAAGGATATTATTATTGCCTAGCACTGACAGTGACGGCGGCGCTGTACATACAGGGATAAGGAAAGTATCATTACATAGCAGTGACAGTGACGGCGGCGCTGTACACACAGGGATAAGGATAGTTTTACATAGCACTGACAGTGACGCGGTGCTGTACATACAGGGATAAGGATAGTATTACATAGCACTGACAGTGACGGCGACGCTGTACATACAGGGATAAGGATAGTATTACACAGCACTGACAGTGACGGCGGCGCTGTACATACAGGGATAAGGATAGTATTACTTAGCACTGACAGTGACGGCGGCGCTGTACATACAGGGATAAGGATATTATTATTACATAGCACTGACAGTGATGGCGGCGCTGTACATACAGGGTTAAGGATAGTGTAATTACATAGCAGTGACAGTGACGGCGGCGCTGTACATACAGGGATAAGGATAGTATTACATAGAACTGACAGTGACGGCGGCGCTGTACATACAGGGATAAGGATAGTATTACATAGCACTGACAGTGACGGCGGCGCTGTACATACAGGGATAAGAATAGTATTATTACATAGCACTGACAGTGACCGCAGCGCTGTACATACAGGGATAAGGATAGTATTATTACATAGCACTGACAGTGACGGAGGCGCTGTACATACAGGGATAAGGATAATATTATTACATAGCACTGACAGTGACGGAGGCGCTGTACATACAGGGGGCGCTGTACATACAGGAATAAGGATAGTATTATTACATAGCACTGACAGTGACGGTGGCGCTGTACATACAGGGATAAGGATAGTATTACATAGCACTGACAGTGACGGCGGTGCTGTAAATACAGGGATAAGGATAGTATTACACAGCACTGACAGTGACGGCGGCGCTGTACATACAGGGATAAGGATAGTATTACATAGCACTGACAGTGACGGCGGCGCTGTACATACAGGGATAAGGATATTATTATTCGCATAGCACTGACAGTGACGGCGGCGCTGTACATACAAGGATAAGGATAGTATTATTACATAGCAGTGACAGTGACGGCGGCGCTGTACATACAGGGATAAGGATAGTATTACATAGAACTGACAGTGACGGCGGCGCTGTACATACAGGGGGCGCTGTACATACAGGAATAAGGATAGTATTATTACATAGCACTGACAGTGACGGTGGCGCTGTACATACAGGGATAAGGATAGTATTATTACATAGCACTTACAGTGACGGTGGCACTGTACATACAGGGATAAGGATAGTATTATTACCAGAAAGGCATTGTGATAAGCGTATCCCCGGTATAGTCAGGGGTTAATGGGAGTCGTCCCCGTCCCCCCAGTATACGGCCAGAACCATGGACCCGGTACTTGTGGTTCGGACTGTCTCCAACCAGCCATAATGTTGTGAGAGTGAAATTATGTCTAAGTCCAGCTTTGGTACATTAGAAGCAACTCTGAAACTTAACCTAAGCGTTTTTCGAAGCTACTTTTTGGCTAACTTCTTATAGGAAGGTCTAGGAGCTCTGAAAATGAACGTGCGCGTCTTTCACTCTTCCCGAGGGACTTAGAAGAATTTTGTGATATTTTTTATTAAAATGGTGTATAAGGGTATATATATAAATATATTTTATGCACTGTATATGAGCTGGCGATTTCTAAGTCTGTGGTTCCGAGAGGGGGTAACCAGGCTCACTAATAAAGGTCAAGCCACTTGGCTGCCAGAATGCCCTGCTTCAGCACAGACCAGAAAGGCATTGTGATAAGCGTATCCCCGGTATAGTCAGGGGTTAATGGGAGTCGTCCCCGTCCCCCCAGTATACGGCCAGAACCATGGACCCGGTACTTGTGGTTCGGACTGTCTCCAACCAGCCATAATGTTGTGAGAGTGAAATTATGTCTAAGTCCAGCTTTGGTACATTAGAAGCAACTCTGAAACTTAACCTAAGCGTTTTTCGAAGCTACTTTTTGGCTAACTTCTTATAGGAAGGTCTAGGAGCTCTGAAAATGAACGTGCGCGTCTTTCACTCTTCCCGAGGGACTTAGAAGAATTTTGTGATATTTTTTATTAAAATGGTGTATAAGGGTGTATATATATATATAAATATATTTTATGCACTGTATATGAGCTGGCGATTTCTAAGTCTGTGGTTCCGAGAGGGGGTAACCAGGCTCACTAATAAAGGTCAAGCCACTTGGCTGCCAGAATGCCCTTCTTCAGCACAGACCAGAAAGGCATTGTGATAAGCGTATCCCCGGTATAGTCAGGGGTTAATGGGAGTCGTCCCCGTCCCCCCAGTATACGGCCAGAACCATGGACCCGGTACTTGTGGTTCGGACTGTCTCCAACCAGCCATAATGTTGTGAGAGTGAAATTATGTCTAAGTCCAGCTTTGGTACATTAGAAGCAACTCTGAAACTTAACCTAAGCGTTTTTCGAAGCTACTTTTTGGCTAACTTCTTATAGGAAGGTCTAGGAGCTCTGAAAATGAACGTGCGCGTCTTTCACTCTTCCCGAGGGACTTAGAAGAATTTTGTGATATTTTTTATTAAATGGTGTATAAGGGTATATATATAAATATATTTTATGCACTGTATATGAGCTGGCGATTTCTAAGTCTGTGGTTCCGAGAGGGGGTAACCAGGCTCACTAATAAAGGTCAAGCCACTTGGCTGCCAGAATGCCCTGCTTCAGCACAGACCAGAAAGGCATTGTGATAAGCGTATCCCCGGTATAGTCAGGGGTTAATGGGAGTCGTCCCCGTCCCCCCAGTATACGGCCAGAACCATGGACCCGATACTTGTGTTTCGGACCCTCTCCAACCAGCCATAATGTTGTGAGAGTGAAATTATGTCTAAGTCCAGCTTTGGTACATTAGAAGCAACTATGGAACTTAACCTAAGCGTTTTTCGAAGCTACTTTTTGCAAAAGTACGGGGTTTCTCAGTGCAAAAGCTACGGGGCTTTTGCACTGCGCATCTCATTACAGGGGCCTTTACACTGCGCATCTCATTACGGGGCATTTACACTGCGCATCTCATTACAGGGGCATTTACACTGCGCATCTCATTACAGGGGCATTTACACTGGGCATCTCATTACAGGGGCATTTACACTGCGCATCTCATTACAGGGGCATTTACATGGCGCATCTCATTACAGGGGCCTTTCCACTGCGCATCTCATTACAGGGGCCTTTACACTGCGCATCTCATTACAGGGGCCTCTACACTGCGCATCTCATTACGGGGCCTCTACACTGCGCATCTCATTACAGGGGCATTTACACTGCGCATCTCATTAAAGGGGCATTTACACTGCGCATCTCATTACAGGGGCATATACACTGCGCATCTCATTACAGGGGCATTTACACTGCACATCTCATTACAGGGGCATTTACACTGCGCATCTCATTACAGGGGCATTTACACTGCGCATCTCATTACAGGGGCATTTAGACTGCGCATCTCATTACGGGGCATTTACACTGTGCATCTCATTAAGGGGCATTTACACTGGGCATCTCATTACGGTGCATTTACAATGCGCATCTCATTACAGGGGCATTTATACTGCGCATCTCATTACAGGGGCCTTTACACGGCGCATCTCATTACAGGGGCCTTTACACGGCGCATCTCATTACAGGGGCCTTTACACGGCACATCTCATTACAGGGGCCTTTACATGGCGCATCTCATTACAGGGGCCTTTACACGGCGCATCTCATTACAGGGGCCTTTACACTGCGCATCTCATTACAAGGGCCTTTACACTGCGCATCTCATTACAGGGGCATTTACACTGCACATCTCATTACAGGGGCATTTACACTGCGCATCTCATTACAGGGGCATTTACACGGCGCATCTCATTACAGGGGCATTTACAGGGCGCATCTCATTACAGGGGCCTTTACACGGCGCATCTCATTACAGGGGCCTTTACACTGCACATCTCATTACAGGGGCCTTTACTGTAAGTGCTATGTAATACTATCCTTATCCCTGTGTGTACAGCGCCGCCGTCACTGTCAGTGCTATGTAATAATACTATCCTTATCCCTGTATGTACAGCGCCCCCTGTATGTACAGCGCCGCCGTCACTGTCAGTGCTATGTAATAATATTATCCTTATCCCTGTATGTACAGCGCTGCCGTCACTGTCAGTGCTATGTAATAATACTATCCTTATCTCTGTATGTACAGTGATGCCGTCACTGTCAGTGCTATGTAATAATACTATCCTTATCCCTGTATGTACAGCGCCGCCGTCACTGTCACTGCTATGTAATAATACTATCCTTATCCCTGTATGTACAGCGCCGCCGTCACTGTCACTGCTATGTAATAATACTATCCTTATCCCTGTATGTACAGCGCCGCCGTTACATAGCACTGACATTGACGGTGGCGCTGTACATACATCTCTCTGCGCTCTTTTTCTCTCTCTGCGCTCTTTCTCTCTCTCTGCGCTCTTTCTTTCTCTCTCTCTGTGCTCTCTCTCTCTCTCTGCGCTCTCTCTCTCTGGGCTCTCTCTCTGTCTGCGCTCTCTCTCTCTCTCTCTGCGCTCTTTCTTTCTCTCTCTGCGCTCTTTCTCTCTCTCTGCGCTCTTTCTTTCTCTCTCTCTCTGCACTCTTTCTTTCTCTCTCTGCGCTCTTTCTCTCTCTCTGCGCTCTTTCTTTCTCTCTCTGCGCTCTTTCTTTCTCTCTCTCTGCGCTCTTTCTTTCTCTCTCTGCGCTCTTTCTCTCTCTCTGCTCTCTTTCTTTCTCTCTCTGCGTTCTTTCTTTCTCTCTCTCTCTGCACTCTTTCTTCCTCTCTCTCTCTGCGCTCTTTCTTTCTCTGCGCTTTTTCTCTCTCTCTGCGCTCTTTCTTTCTTTCTCTCTGTGCGCTCTTTCTTTCTCTCTCTCTCTGCGCTCTTTCTTTCTCTCTCTCTGCGCTCTCTCTCTCTCTCTCTGCGCTCTCTCTCTCTGGGCTCTCTCTCTGTCTGCGCTCTCTCTCTCTCTCTGCGCTCTTTTTTTCTCTTTCTCTCTGCGCTCTTTCTCTCTCTCTCTCTGCGCTCTTTCTCTCTCTCTCTGCGTTCTTTCATCCTCTCTCTGCGCTCTCTCTCTCTCTCTGCGCTCTTTCTTT
Source organism: Ascaphus truei (assembly GCF_040206685.1). NCBI lineage: Eukaryota > Metazoa > Chordata > Amphibia > Anura > Ascaphidae > Ascaphus > Ascaphus truei. The sequence goes on along the minus strand of NW_027456257.1, from coordinate 14,359 downwards.
CTTTCTCTCTCTGCGCTCTTTCTCTCTCTCTCTGCGCTCTTTCTCTCTCTCTGCGCTCTTTCTCTCTCTCTTTGCGCTCTTTCTTTCTCTCTCTCTGCGCTCTTTCTCTCTGCGCTCTTTCTTTCTCTCTCTGCGCTCTTTCTCTCTCTCTGCGCTCTTTCTTTCTCTCTCTCTCTGCACTCTCTCTCTCTGCGCTCTCTCTGCACTCTTTCTCTCTCTCTGCGCTCTTTCTTTCTCTCTCTCTGCGCTCTTTCTCTCTCTCTCTGCGCTCTTTCTCTCTCTCTGCGCTCTTTCTTTCTCTCTCTGCGTTCTTTCTTTCTCTCTCTCTTTGCACTCTTTCTTCCTCTCTCTCTCTGCGCTCTTTCTTTCTCTGCGCTTTTTCTCTCTCTCTGCGCTCTTTCTTTCTTTCTCTCTGCGCTCTTTCTTTCTCTCTGCGCTCTTACTTTCTCTCTGCGCTCTTTCTTTCTCTCTGCGCTCTTTCTCTCTCTCTCTCTGCGCTCTTTTTCTCTCTCTCTCTGCGCTCTTTCTTTCTCAATCTGCGCTCTTTCTTTCTCTCTCTCTCTGCGCTCTTTGTCTCTCTCTGCGCTCTTTCTTTCTCTCTCTGCGCTCTCTCTCTCTCTCTCTGCGCTCTTTCTTTCTCTATCTCTGCGCTCATTCTTTCTCTATCTCTGCGCTCTTTCTCTCTCTCTGTGCTCTTTCTCTCTCTCTGCGCTCTTTCTTTCTCTCTCTCTCTGCACTCTTTCTTTCTCTCTCTGCGCTCTTTCTCTCTCTCTGCGCTCTTTCTTTCTCTCTCTGCGCTCTTTCTTTCTCTCTCTCTGCGCTCTTTCTCTCTCTCTCTGCGCTCTCTCTCTCTCTCTGCACTCTTTCTTCCTCTCTCTCTCTGCGCTCTTTCTTTCTCTGCGCTTTTTCTCTCTCTCTGCGCTCTTTCTTTCTTTCTCTCTGTGCGCTCTTTCTTTCTCTCTCTCTCTGCGCTCTTTCTTTCTCTCTCTCTGCGCTCTCTCTCTCTCTCTCTCTGCGCTCTCTCTCTCTGGGCTCTCTCTCTGTCTGCGCTCTCTCTCTCTCTCTGCGCTCTTTTTTTCTCTTTCTCTCTGCGCTCTTTCTCTCTCTCTCTCTGCGCTCTTTCTCTCTCTCTCTGCGTTCTTTCATCCTCTCTCTGCGCTCTCTCTCTCTCTCTGCGCTCTTTCTTTCTTTCTCTCTCTGCGCTCTTTCTCTCTCTCTCTGCGCTCTTTCTCTCTCTCTGCGCTCTTTCTCTCTCTCTATGCGCTCTTTCTTTCTCTCTCTCTGCGCTCTTTCTCTCTGCGCTCTTTCTTTCTCTCTCTGCGCTCTTTCTCTCTCTCTGCGCTCTTTCTTTCTCTCTCTCTCTGCACTCTCTCTCTCTGCGCTCTCTCTGCACTCTTTCTCTCTCTCTGCGCTCTTTCTTTCTCTCTCTCTGCGCTCTTTCTCTCTCTCTCTGCGCTCTTTCTCTCTCTCTGCGCTCTTTCTCTCTCTATGCGCTCTTTCTTTCTCTCTCTCTGCGCTCTTTCTCTCTGCGCTCTTTCTTTCTCTCTCTGCGCTCTTTCTCTCTCTCTGCGCTCTTTCTTTCTCTCTCTCTCTGCACTCTCTCTCTCTGCGCTCTCTCTGCACTCTTTCTCTCTCTCTGCGCTCTTTCTTTCTCTCTCTCTGCGCTCTTTCTCTCTCTCTCTGCGCTCTTTCTCTCTCTCTGCGCTCTTTCTTTCTCTCTCTGCGTTCTTTCTTTCTCTCTCTCTTTGCACTCTTTCTTCCTCTCTCTCTCTGCACTCTTTCTTTCTCTGCGCTTTTTCTCTCTCTCTGCGCTCTTTCTTTCTTTCTCTCTGCGCTCTTTCTTTCTCTCTGCGCTCTTACTTTCTCTCTGCGCTCTTTCTTTCTCTCTGCGCTCTTTCTCTCTCTCTCTGCGCTCTTTTTCTCTCTCTCTCTGCGCTCTTTCTTTCTCAATCTGCGCTCTTTCTTTCTCTCTCTCTCTGCGCTCTTTGTCTCTCTCTGCGCTCTTTCTTTCTCTCTCTGCGCTCTCTCTCTCTCTCTGCGCTCTTTCTTTCTCTATCTCTGCGCTCATTCTTTCTCTATCTCTGCGCTCTTTCTCTCTCTCTGTGCTCTTTCTCTCTCTCTGCGCTCTTTCTTTCTCTCTCTCTCTGCACTCTTTCTTTCTCTCTCTGCGCTCTTTCTCTCTCTCTGCGCTCTTTCTTTCTCTCTCTGCGCTCTTTCTTTCTCTCTCTCTGCGCTCTTTCTCTCTCTCTCTGCGCTCTCTCTCTCTCTCTGCACTCTTTCTTCCTCTCTCTCTCTGCGCTCTTTCTTTCTCTGCGCTTTTTCTCTCTCTCTGCGCTCTTTCTTTCTTTCTCTCTGTGCGCTCTTTCTTTCTCTCTCTCTCTGCGCTCTTTCTTTCTCTCTCTCTGCGCTCTCTCTCTCTCTCTCTCTGCGCTCTCTCTCTCTGGGCTCTCTCTCTGTCTGCGCTCTCTCTCTCTCTCTGCGCTCTTTTTTTCTCTTTCTCTCTGCGCTCTTTCTCTCTCTCTCTCTGCGCTCTTTCTCTCTCTCTCTGCGTTCTTTCATCCTCTCTCTGCGCTCTCTCTCTCTCTCTGCGCTCTTTCTTTCTTTCTCTCTCTGCGCTCTTTCTCTCTCTCTCTGCGCTCTTTCTCTCTCTCTGTGCTCTTTCTCTCTCTCTATGCGCTCTTTCTTTCTCTCTCTCTGCGCTCTTTCTCTCTGCGCTCTTTCTTTCTCTCTCTGCGCTCTTTCTCTCTCTCTGCGCTCTTTCTTTCTCTCTCTCTCTGCACTCTCTCTCTCTGCGCTCTCTCTGCACTCTTTCTCTCTCTCTGCGCTCTTTCTTTCTCTCTCTCTGCGCTCTTTCTCTCTCTCTCTGCGCTCTTTCTCTCTCTCTGCGCTCTTTCTCTCTCTCTATGCGCTCTTTCTTTCTCTCTCTCTGCGCTCTTTCTCTCTGCGCTCTTTCTTTCTCTCTCTGCGCTCTTTCTCTCTCTCTGCGCTCTTTCTTTCTCTCTCTCTCTGCACTCTCTCTCTCTGCGCTCTCTCTGCACTCTTTCTCTCTCTCTGCGCTCTTTCTTTCTCTCTCTCTGCGCTCTTTCTCTCTCTCTCTGCGCTCTTTCTCTCTCTCTGCGCTCTTTCTTTCTCTCTCTGCGTTCTTTCTTTCTCTCTCTCTTTGCACTCTTTCTTCCTCTCTCTCTCTGCGCTCTTTCTTTCTCTGCGCTTTTTCTCTCTCTCTGCGCTCTTTCTTTCTTTCTCTCTGCGCTCTTTCTTTCTCTCTGCGCTCTTACTTTCTCTCTGCGCTCTTTCTTTCTCTCTGCGCTCTTTCTCTCTCTCTCTGCGCTCTTTTTCTCTCTCTCTCTGCGCTCTTTCTTTCTCAATCTGCGCTCTTTCTTTCTCTCTCTCTCTGCGCTCTTTGTCTCTCTCTGCGCTCTTTCTTTCTCTCTCTGCGCTCTCTCTCTCTCTCTCTGCGCTCTTTCTTTCTCTATCTCTGCGCTCATTCTTTCTCTATCTCTGCGCTCTTTCTCTCTCTCTGTGCTCTTTCTCTCTCTCTGCGCTCTTTCTTTCTCTCTCTCTCTGCACTCTTTCTTTCTCTCTCTGCGCTCTTTCTCTCTCTCTGCGCTCTTTCTTTCTCTCTCTGCGCTCTTTCTTTCTCTCTCTCTGCGCTCTTTCTCTCTCTCTCTGCGCTCTCTCTCTCTCTCTGCACTCTTTCTTCCTCTCTCTCTCTGCGCTCTTTCTTTCTCTGTGCTTTTTCTCTCTCTCTGCGCTCTTTCTTTCTTTCTCTCTGTGCGCTCTTTCTTTCTCTCTCTCTCTGCGCTCTTTCTTTCTCTGCGCTCTTTCTCTCTCTCTGCGCTCTTTCTTTCTCTCTCTCTGCGCTCTCTCTCTCTCTCTGCGCTCTCTCTCTCTGGGCTCTCTCTCTGTCTGCGCTCTCTCTCTCTCTCTGCGCTCTTTTTTTCTCTTTCTCTCTGCGCTCTTTCTCTCTCTCTCTCTCTGCGCTCTTTCTCTCTCTCTCTGCGTTCTTTCATCCTCTCTCTCTGCGCTCTCTCTCTCTCTCTGCGCTCTTTCTTTCTTTCTCTCTCTGCGCTCTTTCTCTCTCTCTCTGCGCTCTTTCTCTCTCTCTGCGCTCTTTCTCTCTCTCTATGCGCTATTTCTTTCTCTCTCTGCGCTCTTTCTCTCTGCGCTCTTTCTTTCTCTCTCTGCGCTCTTTCTCTCTCTCTGCGCTCTTTCTTTCTCTCTCTCTCTGCACTCTCTCTCTCTGCGCTCTCTCTGCACTCTTTCTCTCTCTCTGCGCTCTTTCTTTCTCTCTCTCTGCACTCTTTCTTTCTCTCTCTGCGCTCTTTCTCTCTCTCTGCGCTCTTTCTTTCTCTCTCTGCGCTCTTTCTTTCTCTCTCTCTGCGCTCTTTCTCTCTCTCTCTGCGCTCTTTCTCTCTCTCTGCGCTCTTTCTTTCTCTCTCTGCGTTCTTTCTTTCTCTCTCTCTTTGCACTCTTTCTTCCTCTCTCTCTCTGCGCTCTTTCTTTCTCTGCGCTTTTTCTCTCTCTCTGCGCTCTTTCTTTCTTTCTCTCTGCGCTCTTTCTTTCTCTCTGCGCTCTTACTTTCTCTCTGCGCTCTTTCTTTCTCTCTGCGCTCTTTCTCTCTCTCTCTCTGCGCTCTTTTTCTCTATCTCTATGCACTCTTTCTTTCTCAATCTGCGCTCTTTCTTTCTCTCTCTCTCTGCGCTCTTTGTCTCTCTCTGCGCTCTTTCTTTCTCTCTCTGCGCTCTCTCTCTCTCTCTGCGCTCTTTCTTTCTCTATCTCTGCGCTCATTCTTTCTCTATCTCTGCGCTCTTTCTCTCTCTCTGTGCTCTTTCTCTCTCTCTGCGCTCTTTCTCTCTCTCTCTCTCTGCGCTCTTTCTTTCTCTCTCACACACAAGGCACAGCTATCTCTCACTCCCTGTCACACACGAGGCACAGCTATCTCTCACTCCCTGTCACACACGAGCTACAGCTATCTCTCACTCTCTGTCATACATGAGGCACAGTTATCTCTCACTCCCTGTCACACACGAGGCACAGCTATCTCTCACTCCCTGTCACACATGAGGCACAGTTATCTCTCCCTCCCTGTCACACACGAGGCACAGTGATCTGTGCTGATTATTGAGTGACAGCTGCTCCGCCTGCAACAAAACTCTCTAATTAAACAGAAGCATCTGGCTCAGCGGAGAGATCCTCGGCCCCTCACTCATTGCCCCGGGGGGCGGCCCGGGGTACGTCAGGCACTGCCACCTGCCAATATGTAACACCAGCATCTAATATAGAGCAGGGCCGAGTATCATTCCTGCAGGGATTCCTCTTCTCGAGACTTAACCCCTTTTGGGGTTACATTTGACATGACTGTGTCATGACTGTTGACTGTGACATGGAGAGATAGCTGTGCATCGTGTGTGTGATAGTGAGAGATTACTGTTCATCGTGTGTGTGTGACAGTGAGAGATAGTTGTGCATCGTGTGTGTGTGACAGGGAGAGATAGCTGTGCATCGTGTGTGTGACATGGAGAGATTACTGTTCATCGTGTGTGTGTGTGACAGTGAAAGATAGTTGTGCATCGTGTGTGTGTGACAGGGAGAGATAGCTGTGCATCGTGTGTGTGACATGGAGAGATAGCTTTGCATCGTGTGTGTGTGTCAGGGAGTGAGAGATAGCTGTGCATCGTGTGTGTGTATGACAGGGAGAGATAGCTGTGCATCGTGTGTGTGTCAGGGAGTGAGAGATAGCTGTGCATCGTGTGTGTGTGTCAGGGAGTGAGAGATAGCTGTGCATCGTGTGTGACAGTGATAGATAGCTGTGCATCGTGTGTGTGTGACAGTGAGAGATAGCTGTGCATCGTGTGTGTGTGACAGTGAGAGTTAGCTATGCATCGTGTGCGTGTGACAGGGAGAGATAGCATTGCTTCGTGTGTGTGTGTGTGACAGGGAGAGATAGCTGTGCATCGTGTGTGTGTGACAGTGAGAGATAGCGGTGCATCATGTGTGTGTGACAGTGAGAGATAGCTGTGCATCGTGTGTGTGTGTGACAGTGATAGATAGCTGTGCATCGTGTGTGTGTGACAGGGATAGATAGCTGTGCATTGTGTGTGTGTGTGACAGGGAGAGATAGCTGTGCATCGTGTGTGTGTCAGGGAGTGAGAGATAGCTGTGCATCATGTGTGTGTGACAGGGAGAGATAGCTGTGCATTGTGTGTGACATTGAGAGATAGCTGTGCATCGGGTGTGTGTGTGTGACAGGGAGAGATAGCTGTTCATCGTGTGTGTGTGTGTCAAGGAGTGAGAGATAGTTGTGAATCTTGTGTGTGTCAGGGAGTGAGAGATAGCTGTGCATCGTGTGAGTGTTTCAGGGAGTGATAGATAGCTGTGCATCGTGTGAGTGTGACAGTGAGAGTTAGCTGTGCATCGTGTGTCTGTGACAGGGAGAGATAGATGTGCATCGTGTGTGTGACAGGGAGAGATAGCTGTGCATTGTGTGTGTGTGACAGGGAGAGATAGCTGTGCATCGTGTGTGTGAGACAGGGAGAGAAAGCTGTGCATCGTGTGTGTGTGACAGAGAGAGATAGCTGTGCATCGTGTGTGTGTCAGGGAGTGAGAGATAGCTGTGCATCGTGTGTGTGTGTGACAGGGAGAGATAGCTGTGCATTGTGTGTGTGTGAAAGGGAGAGATAGCTGTGCATCGTGTGTGTGTCAGGGAGTGAGAGATAGTTGTGCATCGTGTGTGTGAGACAGTGAGAGATAGCTGTGCATTGTGTGTGTGTGACAGTGAGAGATAGCTGTGCATCGTGTGTGTGTGACAGGGAGAGATAGCTGTGCATCGTGTGTGTGTCAGGGAGTGAGAGATAGCTGTGCATCATGTGTGTGTGACAGGGAAAGATAGCTGTGCATTGTGTGTGTGTGTGACAGTGAGAGATATCTGTGCATCGTGTGTGTGTGACAGGGAGAGATAGCTCTTCATCGTGTGTGTGTGTGTGTGTCATTGAGTGAGAGATAGTTGTGCATCGTGTGTGTGTCAGGGAGTGAGAGAAAGCTGTGCATCGTGTGTGTGTTTCAGGGAGTGAGAGATAGCTGTGCATCATGTGTGTGTGTGACAGGGAGAGATAGTTGTACATCGTGTGTGCATCTCTCACTGTCACACATACGATGCACAGCTATCTCTCCTTGTCACACACACACGATGCACAGCTATCTCACACTGTCACACACACACACACACACACACACACACACACACACACACACACACACACACACACACACACACACACACACACACACACACACACACACACACACACACACACACACACACACACACACACGGCACAGCTATCTCTTCCTGTCACACACACACACACACTCACACACACACGATGCACAGCTAACTCTCACTGTCACACACACACGAGGCACAGCTATCTATCACTCCCTGTCACACACACACAATGCACAGCTATCTCTCACTCCCTGACACACACACACAAACAATGCACAGCTATCTCTCACTCTCACACACACGATGCACAGCTATCTCTCACTCCCTGACACACGCACACAATGCACAGCTATCTCACACTCCTTGAAACACACACGATGCACAGCTATCTCTCACTGTCACACACACACGATGCACAGCTATGTCTCACTGTCACACACACACACATGATGCACAGCTATGTCTCACTGTCACACACACACGATGCACAGCTAACTCTCCCTGTCACACACACGATGCACAGATATCTCTCACTCCCTGAAACACACACAATGCACAGCTATCTCTCCCTGTCACACATACACAATGCACAGCTATCTCTCCCTGTCACACACACACAATGCACAGCTATCTCTCCCTGTCACACATACACAATGCACAGCTATCTCTCCATGTCACACACACACATGATGCACAGCTATCTCACACTGTCTCACACACACGATGCACAACTATCTCTCACTCCCTGACACACACACGATGCACAGCTATCATTCCCTGTCACACACACAAGATGCACAGCTATCTCTCACTCCCTGACACACACACGATGCACAGCTACCTCTCTCTGTCACACACACATGATGCACAGCTATCTCTCCCTGTATCACACACACGATTCACAGCTATCTCTCCCTGTCACACACACACGATGCACAGCTACCTCTCACTGTCACACACGATGAACAGTAATCTCTCACTATCACACACACGATGCACAGCTATCTTTCCCTGTCACACACACACACACACGATGCACAGCTATCTCTCACTCCCTGACACACACACGATGCACAGCTATCTCTCCCTGTCACACACACACAATGCACAGCTATCTCTCCCTGTCACACACACACGATGCACACCTATCTCTCACTCCCTGACACACACAAACGATGCACAGCTATCTCTCACTGTCACACACACATGATGCACAGCTATCTCTCCCTGTCACACACACACACGATGCACAGCTATCTCTCCCTGTCACACACACACGATACACAGCTATCTCTCCCTGTCATACACACACGATGCGCAGCTATCTCTCCCTGTCACACACACGATGCACAGCTATCTCTCACTGTCACACACACACACACGATGCACAGCTATCTTTCACTGTCACACACACGATGCACAGCTATCTCTCCCTGTCACACACACACGATACACAGCTATCTCTCCCTGTCATACACACACGATGCGCAGCTATCTCTCCCTGTCACACACACGATGCACAGCTATCTCTCACTGTCACACACACACACACGATGCACAGCTATCTTTCACTGTCACACACACGATGCACAGCTATCTCTCCCTGTCACACACATACAATGCACAGCTATCTCTCACTGTCTCACACACACACACGATGCACAGCTTTCTCTCACTGTCACACACACAAACGATGCACAGCTATCTCACACTGTCACACACACACGATGCACAGCTATCTCACACTGTCACACACACACGATGCACAGCTCTCACTCCGCCACACACACACGATGCACAGCTATCTCTCCCTGTCACACACACACGATGCACAGCTATCTCTCCCTGTCATACACACACGATGCACAGCTATCTCTCCCTGTCACACACACACGCTGCACAGCTATCTCTCACTGTCACACACACGATGCACAGTTATCTCTCACTCCGTCACACATGGGGCACAGCTATCTCTCACTCCCTGTCACACACAAGGCACAGCTATATCTCACTCCCTGTCACACACACGAGGCACAGCTATCTCTCACTCCCTGTCACACACGATGCACAGTCATCTCTCACTCCCTGTCACACACGAGGCACAGCTATCTCTCACTCCCTGTCACACATGAGGCACAGTTTGCTCTCCCTCCCTGTCACACACGAGGCACAGTGATCTGTGCTGATTATTGAGTGACAGCTGCTCCGCCTGCAACAAAACTCTCTAATTAAACAGAAGCATCTGGCTCAGCGGAGAGATCCTCGGCCCCTCACCCATTGCCCCGGGGGGCGGCCCGGGGTACGTCAGGCACTGCCACCTGCCAATATGTAACACCAGCATCTAATATAGAGCAGGGCCGAGTATCATTCCTGCAGGGATTCCTCTTCTCGAGACTTAACCCCTTTTGTGATATACTGTAGAGGCCATGGTCCCATTGTGAACTTTAATGCGGGGTATGCCTGTGTTACTCAGGCCTGTTATCTTAGTCCCATTGCGTACGTTAATGCAGGGTATGCCTGTAGTTACTCAGGCCTGTTAGCTTAGTCCCATCGCGTACGTTAATGCGGGGTATGCCTGTAGTTACTCAGGCCTGTTAGCTTAGTCCCATTGCGTACGTTAATGCGGGGTATGCCTTTAGTTACTCAGGCCTGTTAGCTTTGTCCCATTGCGTACATTAATGCGGGGTATGCCTGTGTTACTCAGGCCTGTTAGCTTAGTCCCATTGTGTACGTTAATGCGGGGTATGCCTGTGTTACTCAGGCCTGTTAGCCTAGTCCCATTGCGTACGTTACTGCGGGGTATGCCTGTAGTTACTCAGGCCTGTTAGCTTAGTCCCATTGCGTACGTTAATGCGGGTGTGCCTGTAGTTACTCAGGCCTGAGAGAGAAAGAAGTAACCCCTGCCTCACCCCATAGTAACCCCTGCCTCACCCCATAGTAACCCCAGCCTCACCTCATAGTAACTCCTGCCGCACCCCATAGTAACCCCTGCCTCACCCCATAGTAACCCCTGCCTCACCCCATAGTAACCCCTGCCTCACCCCATAGTAACCCCTGCCTCACCCCATATTAACCCCTGCCTCACCCCATATTAACCCCTGCCTCACCACATACTAACCCCTGCCTCACCCCATATTAACCCCTGCCTCACCCCATAGTAACCCCAGCCTCACCCCATAGTAACCCCTGCCTCACCCCATAGTAACCCCTGCCTCACACCTATAGTAACCCCTGTCGCACCCCATAGTAACCCCTGCCACACCCCATAGTAACCCCTGTCTCACACCATAGTAACCCCTGCCTCACCCTATAGTAACTCCTGCCTCACACCATATTAACCCCTGCCTCACCCCATAGTAAGTGGCTTGACCTTTATTAGTGAGCCTGGTTACCCCCTCTCGGAACCACAGACTTAGAAATCGCCAGCTCATATACAGTGCATAAAATATATTTATATATATACCCTTATACACCATTTTAATAATAAATATCACAAAATTCTTCTAAGTCTCTCGGGAAGAGTGAAAGACGCGCACGTTCATTTTCAGAGCTCCTAGACCTTCCTATAAGAAGTTAGCTAAAAAGTAGCTTCGAAAAACGCTTAGGTTAAGTTTCAGAGTTGCTTCTAATGTACCAAAGCTGGACTTAGACATAATTTCACTCTCACAACATTATGGCTGGTTGGAGACAGTCCGAACCACAAGTACCGGGTCCATGGTTCTGGCCGTATACTGGGGGGACGGGGACGACTCCCATTAACCCCTGACTATACCGGGGATACGCTTATCACAATGCCTTTCTGGTCTGTGCTGAAGCAGGGCATTCTGGCAGCCAAGTGGCTTGACCTTTATTAGTGAGCCTGGTATGTAATAATACTATCCTTATCCCTGTATGTACAGCGCCGCCATCACTGTCAGTGAGTAGAAAGTACTTTTCTCCACCCCTGTTATTGCCACAGACTTGCCCTTTACAGGGCGCCGCCGTCACTGTCAGTGCTATGTAGTACTATCCTTATCACTGTATCTACAGCGCCGCCGTCACTGTCACTGCTATGTAATAATACTATCCTTATCCCTGTATGTACAGTGCCGCCGTCACTGTCACTGCTATGCAATAATACTATCCTTATCTCTGTATGTACAGCGCCGCCGTCACTGTCAGTGCTATGTAATAATACTATACTTATCCCTGTATGTACAGCGCCACCGTCACTGTCAGTGCTATGTAATAATACTATCCTTATCCCTGTATGTACAGCGCCGCGGTCACTGTCAGTGCTATGTAATAATACTATTCTTATCCCTGTATGTACAGCGCCGCCGTCACTGTCAGTGCTATGTAATACTATCCTTATCCCTGTATGTACAGCGCCGCCGTCACTGTCAGTTCTATGTAATACTATCCTTATCCCTGTATGTACAGCGCCGCCGTCACTGTCACTGCTATGTAATAACACTATCCTTAACCCTGTATGTACAGCGCCGCCGTCACTGTCAGTGCTATGTAATAATAATATCCTTATCCCTGTATGTACAGCGCCGCCGTCACTGTCAGTGCTGTGTAATACTATCCTTATCCCTGTATGTACAGCGTCGCCGTCACTGTCAGTGCTAAGTAATACTATCCTTATCCCTGTATGTACAGCGCCGCCGTCACTGTCAGTGCTGTGTAATACTATCCTTATCCCTGTATGTACAGCGTCGCCGTCACTGTCAGTGCTAAGTAATACTATCCTTATCCCTGTATGTACAGCGCCGCCGTCACTGTCAGTGCTGTGTAATACTATCCTTATCCCTGTATGTACAGCGTCGCCGTCACTGTCAGTGCTATGTAATACTATCCTTATCCCTGTATGTACAGCACCGCGTCACTGTCAGTGCTATGTAAAACTATCCTTATCCCTGTGTGTACAGCGCCGCCGTCACTGTCACTGCTATGTAATGATACTTTCCTTATCCCTGTATGTACAGCGCCGCCGTCACTGTCAGTGCTAGGCAATAATAATATCCTTATCCCTGTATGTACAGCGCCGCCGTCACTGTCAGTGCTATGTAATACTATCCTTATCCCTGTATGTACAGCGCCGCGTCACTGTCAGTGCTATGTAATACTATCCTTATCCCTGTGTGTACAGCGCCACCGTCACTGTCAGTTCTATGTAATACTATCCTTATCCCTGTATGTACAGCGCCACGTCACTGTCAGTGCTATGTGATAATACTATCCTTATCCTTGTATGTACAGCGCCGCCGTCACTGTCAGTGCTATGCGAATAATAATATCCTTGTCCCTGTATGTACAGCGCCGCCGTCACTGTCAGTGCTATGTAATACTATCCTTAACCCTGTATGTACAGCGCCGCCGTCACTGTCAGTGCTGTGTAATACTATCCTTATCCCTGTATTTACAGCACCGCCGTCACTGTCAGTGCTATGTAATACTATCCTTATCCCTGTATGTACAGCGCCGCGTCACTGTCAGTGCTATGTAATACTATCCTTATCCCTGTGTGTACAGCGCCGCCGTCACTGTCAGTGCTATGTAATAATACTATCCTTATCCCTGTATGTACAGTGCCACCGTCACTGCCAGTGCTATGTAATAATACTATCCTTATGCCTGTATGTACAGCGCCACCGTCACTGTCAGTGCTATGTAATAATACTATCCTTATTCCTGTATGTACAGCGCCCCCTGTATGTACAGCGCCTCCGTCACTGTCAGTGCTATGTAATAATATTATCCTTATCCCTGTATGTACAGCGCCTCCGTCACTGTCAGTGCTATGTAATAATACTATCCTTATCCCTGTATGTACAGCACTGCGGTCACTGTCAGTGCTATGTAATAATACTATTCTTATCCCTGTATGTACAGCGCCGCCGTCACTGTCAGTGCTATGTAATACTATCCTTATCCCTGTATGTACAGCGCCGCCGTCACTGTCAGTTCTATGTAATACTATCCTTATCCCTGTATGTACAGCGCCGCCGTCACTGTCACTGCTATGTAATTACACTATCCTTAACCCTGTATGTACAGGGCCGCCATCACTGTCAGTGCTATGTAATAATAATATCCTTATCCCTGTATGTACAGCGCCGCCGTCACTGTCAGTGCTAAGTAATACTATCCTTATCCCTGTATGTACAGCGTCGCCGTCACTGTCAGTGCTATGTAAAACTATCCTTATCCCTGTGTGTACAGCGCCTCCGTCACTGTCACTGCTATGTAATGATACTTTCCTTATCCCTGTATGTACAGCGCCGCCGTCACTGTCAGTGCTATGCAATAATAATATCCTTATCCCTGTATGTACAGCGCCGCCGTCACTGTCAGTGCTATGTAATACTATCCTTATCCCTGTCTGTACAGCGCCGCGTTACTGTCAGTGCTATGTAATACTATCCTTATCCCTGTGTGTACAGCGCCGCCGTCACTGTCAGTGCTATGTAATAATACTATCCTTATCCCTGTATGTACAGTGCCACCGTCACTGTAAGTGCTATGTAATAATACTATCCTTATCCCTGTATGTACAGCGCCACCGTCACTGTCAGTGCTATGTAATAATACTATCCTTATTCCTGTATGTACAGCGCCCCCTGTATGTACAGCGCCGCCGTCACTGTCAGTTCTATGTAATACTATCCTTATCCCTGTATGTACAGCGCCGCCGTCACTGTCACTGCTATGTAATAATACTATCCTTATCCTTGTATGTACAGCGCCGCCGTCACTGTCAGTGCTATGCGAATAATAATATCCTTATCCCTGTATGTACAGCGCCGCCGTCACTGTCAGTGCTGTGTAATACTATCCTTATCCCTGTATTTACAGCACCGCCGTCACTGTCAGTGCTATGTAATACTATCCTTATCCCTGTATGTACAGCGCCGCGTCACTGTCAGTGCTATGTAATACTATCCTTATCCCTGTGTGTACAGCGCCGCCGTCACTGTCAGTGCTATGTAATAATACTATCCTTATCCCTGTATGTACAGTGCCACCGTCACTGTCAGTGCTATGTAATAATACTATCCTTATCCCTGTATGTACAGCGCCACCGTCACTGTCAGTGCTATGTAATAATACTATCCTTATTCCTGTATGTACAGCGCCCCCTGTATGTAC